>NC_079193.1:14626773-14916773 GCF_029499605.1 Hyla sarda
CTGGACACCCCCCCCCCCCCCCCCTCAGCATTCCAGGCTGCCCATTTCGTGTTTTTGGACTTCGGTCCAAAGTCTGTGTATGAGATGGGGGAAAATGTGCTCTTGAGCTTTTTTTAAGCACAAATAAAACATAGAAAACTTCTTTTTTTTTAAACAAAGTTTATTAGAAATATTTTTTATTTACCATAAGGAGTGCAATAGCAAAAATTAGTTTTAATGAGAGTGACCCTTTAAAATCAAACAAGCTCTTGTTCCCAGCCCTTCAGTTGAGCCCAGTACAGCATGTTTGAATCCAAATTCTATGCTCACACCCAAGTTCTTATTAATGACCCCCTCCCAATATTCCCTCAAGCCTATACATTCCCAGATCATATGGAGGAACTCTGCCTTCGGATCAGAGCATCTATTACAAACAAAGTCCACTTCACCTCCCAACTTGGCCAATTTCTTGGGGGTACAGTGTGTATTATATAACATTTTTAATTGGACACTTCTGTAGTTATAATTAATAGAAAAGTCACTTACATTTTTGAGTATTTCTATCCATTGGGAATCTACCATGGGGCCTATTTTCTTTTCCCATTGTGCCCGATGTTTTGAATTCAGTAACTGCAATCTCAGTGATCTCAGACTTTTATTCAAAATCAACCGACCCTACTTCAATTGGGATGAATTATACAAAAGTTCACCAAGTGGAAAACTCACTACCTTTAATAAATGTTTATTTTCCGTGGCCGGGTAAGCACTCTGTAATTGACTATATTTAAAAAAATCTAAATCAGTGAAGTGAAAATCCCCTTTAAATTGTTTAAAAGATTTTAACCTATAATTTGCTATTATGTAATTTAACATGTTACTACTCCTAGTTACCCAAAAGAGGGTATCCGGAATTGTCAAAAATTCTCCCAACCTGGTATTGAACCGGATGGGTGAAAAATCCAGACTCCCATTAAAGGGGTACTCGAATGCTGGAGCCAGGAGCTCGTGACGTCATTGCCCCACCCCCTCATGACATCACGGCCGCCCCCTCAATGCAAGTCTATGGGAGGGGGCGTGGCGGCTGCCACGCCTCCTCCCATAGACTTGCATTGAGGGGGCAGGGCGTGACATCATGGGGGGCGGGACAATGACGTCACGAGCTCCCAGTGCTGGCTCCAGAGTTCGGAACAGTTTGTACCCCTTTAATGCCAAGTTATTTTCATTTTTCATTTCTGTCCAGTCTGACCACAGTGCTCTCTGCTGCCACCTCTGTCCATATCAGGAACTGTCCAGAGCAGGAGAGGTTTGCTATAGATATTTGCTTCTGCTTCTGAACAGTTCCTGACATGGACAGAGGTGTCAGCAGAGAGCACTGTGGGCAGACGGGAAAGAACTTCACAACTTCCTGTGGAGCATCCAGCAGCTGATAAGTACTGGAAGGATTAAGATTTTTAAATAGAAGTAATTTACAGATCTGTTTAACTTTCTGGCACCAGTTGATTCTAAATAAATCGCTTTCCACCGGAGTACCCCTTTAAGTGGGTAACAGTATCCCATAATGGAGTGAACAGGTTTCATGCAGTTGAATGTTTTGGGGAGCTGCAACCCTCATAATACACAGGTTACAGGCATAGCCGTTCCATGACATTGTCCACTCAAGGACATCAGCGGGGGTCTACACATGAGAACAGAAGAGCACTACTTGTAATTCCGCACATAGACAGCATGGACTCCAACAGAGAAGCCACCGGGATCTCATCTTTGGCGCGATAAGGTCACTACGTCCAACTTCAAATACCAACGCTACTTTCAAAGAAGTAAAGATGAGATATTTCTCTAGAAAAGGACATTACTCTGTTGGTGTGTAAGTTCTTAAAGGGACGCTCCATTCATTTCCCCCCCCCCCCCCCCCACAATTCTTTTAGTAAAGTTTATCATAGAATCACAAAATTTTACACACATGGGGGGGGGGGGTGGATTTATCAAAACCTGTGCAGAGGAAGAGTGGTGCAGTTGCCCATAGCAACCAATCAGATCGCTTCTTTCATTTCCCAGAGGTCATTTAAAAATGTAAAAAAGAGATCTGATTGGCTGAAGTCTTCCTCTACACAGGTTGTGATAAATGTCCTCGATAATCCTCACAAATCCCCCCAAAAAAGAGACAAACAGAAACTAAACTATCAAACACTACCCACAATTAAAGGGGTACTCCACTGCCCCAGAGTTTGGAACATTTTGTGGTGCGGGCTGCGGGGGTCGTGACATCACGGCCACGCCCCCTCAATGCAAGTCTGTGGGAGGGGGCGTGCTTTAGAGTCTGCATTTTGAGGAGCCTGAGATCACAAGACCTGAATACTCGTGTCTATGGCCCACAACACGGTGAAAATATCCAGAAAATACAATTTATGGGGCGGAATATCAAAAATGACAACAACTGTTTAACATGGGTTTAATGTCCATAGAAGCCACGTCCAGTTGTGCTCCCATATATGACCCAACAGCCAGTTCCTCTCTATCATTCTAATCTTCTTACATCCTCTTCCTCACCCCTCCCATCACTCTCCGATCCTTCAGACCTTCATACTGTTCCTCTTCTGACAAGGGTATAACCTGACCAAAAGACCCCGAAACCTGTTCTCCATTAGGACCTACAGGTGATGCCCCTTTAGCCAGTGGAGCAAACACAGAGTGACCCAAGGGGCAGGACCCTTCCGCCAACACGGATGAGGTTCTTATCACTCCTGTCACCGCCACACTCCACAATACAAAACAACAGGACATAATGTAACACAAACAACGTCATAGTGCAAGATGAGGACGAGCCGTGTCCAGAGAAGAAAATAACTGCAGAAGAAACCATCTATCTATCTATCTATCTCATATCTATCTATCTATGTATTTATCTATCTCATATCTATCTATCTCATATCTATCTATCTATCTCATATCTATCTCATATCTATCTATCTATCTCATATCTATCTATCTCATATCTATCTATCTCATATCTATCTATCTATCTATCTCATATCTATATATCTATCTATCTTCTATCTATCTATCTCATATCTATCTCATATATATCTATCTATCTCATATCTATTTATCTATCTCATATCTATCTATCTATCTAGGAGCTTGAGAAAGGCGACGAGGAGGTCGCAGAAACGTTGCTCTGTATGCACTGATGCAATAAAACCACATACTTTTTTTGCACCGTATACCTTGTGTGCTGCTGCTTCTTTGGATTTATCTATCTATCTATCTATCTAATATCTATCTATCCCATATCTATCTATCTATCTATCTATTCCAGCAATAAATCCAACAGCACTCACGGGTTCAAGTAAAAAACACAACGGTGTTTATTTAAACCATGTTCAGATGCAACGTTTCAGTGATATCCACCACCTTTTTCAAGCAAGGTGGTGGATATCACTGAAACGTTGCATCTGAACATGGTTTAAATAAACACCGTTGTGTTTTTTACTTGAACCCGTGAGTGCTGTTGGATTTATTGCTGGAATTTATGGATGTGGTCTGCGACTGGGACCACGTTTCCCTCCTATTGCACCCGGATTACTATCTCGAGATTTACAGTGGTTGTGCTGTCCTCCGCCATTTGGAAATATCTATCTATCTATCTATCTATCTACCTATCTATCTATCTATCTATCTACCTATCTATCTCATATCTATCTATCTCATATCTATTTATCTATCTCTTATCTATCTCATATCTATCTATCTATATATCTATCTATCTCATGTCTATCTATCTAATATATATCTATCTATCCCATATCTATCTATCTCATATCTATTTATCGATCTCATATCTATCTTATATCAATCTATCTATCTATCTCTATCTATCTATCTCATGTCTATCTATCTAATATCTATATATCTCATATCTATCTATCTCATATATATCTATCTATCCCATATCTATCTATCTATCTCATATATATCTATCTATCTCATATCTATCTATCTCATATCTATCTATCTCATATCTATCTATCTATCTATCTATCTATCTATCTATCTATCTATCTATCTATCTAGTACAATACAGGAATATGGGTGCACTACTGTGGTAGATGTATACAATGACATTGGCTATCCCTCAACACTGATGTTAAAATTGAGACATTCGCCAGTGTATCCTTATATGAAGGACACACCAGAGCCCGCACACCAACGCCAAGGTTTCTCAAATGGCGCGGGACCTAACGCTAACCTACCTGTGCGTGATAAGCAAAACAGGGGCCAGTGGGCAATTAATTACAGCAGCATTAGGCCGACTTACAGCCTCCCCCCAGATACCCTCCGGTATCTATCTATCTATCTATCTATCATCTATCTATCTATCTATCTCATATCTATCTATCTATCCTCTATCTATCTCATATCTATCTATCTCATATCTATCTATCTATCTCATATCTATCTCATATCTATCTATCTCATATCTATCATCCATCTATCTATCTATCTATCATCTATCTATCTCATATCTATCTATCTCATATCTATCTATCTATCTATCTATCTATCTCATATCTATCTATCTCATATCTATCTTTCTCATATCTATCTATCTCATATCTATCTCATATCTATCTATCTCATATCTATCTATCTATCTATCTATCTATCTCATATCTATCTATCTATCTCATATCTATCTATCTATCTATCTATATATCTATCTATCTCATATCTATCTATCTCATATCTATCTATCTATCTCATATCTATCTATCTCATATCTATCTATCTCATATCTATCTATCTCATATCTATCTCATATCTATCTATCTATCTATCTATCTCATATCTATCTATCTATCTCATATCTATCTATCTATCTCATATCTATCTATCTCATATCTATCCATCTCATATCTATCTATCTCATATCTATCTCATATCTATCTATCTATCTCATATCTATCTATCTCATATCTATCTATCTATCTCATATCTATCTATCTATCTCATATCTATCTATCTCATATCTATCTCATATCCATCTATCCCCTTTTCCTTCTCCCTATAACAGTGTACCCCTAGTGACCCCATTCTCCTTGTAGATATTTCCTCTATAGGTTTTCATTAGGAGAAGATGAACCCATAATGATTACAATGTATCTGAGGGCAGAGAATCATATGACAATGGATCAGCTGATGTCCTTGACAGAGTCCCCGTGTTCCTGTCATCCTGATCCCTCGTAAACAAATGGCTGATGAGACAATGACAGTAATTAACAGCAGCCGCAATACTACAAAAAAAAACTCTTATTGTTCAGCTAGAGTAAGCTGAATGATTGCCAGGCGGAGCTCAGGGAGGACGGAGCGCTGTATTATTAATCCTCTGCTCGGGAAGGACACTGAGCCAGGTTATTACATTATACTCTATACACTACTTATCTTATATCCTCAACTGGAAAGAACCAGCGGACGTAAAAGTCTCCATTATTATGGAAAGCTGCATCGCTCCTAGTCTGACATTTTAAAGGGGTACTCCACCCCTAGACATTATATTCCCTATCCAAAGGATGTCTGATTGAGGGGGTCCCGCAGCTGGGACCCCCGTGATCTCTGTGCAGCACCTGGCGTTCCTTTAGAACGCTGGGTGCCGGCGGCGGGGGTCATGACGGCACGGGCACACCCCTCGTGATGCCACGCCCCCTCAATGCAAGTCTATGGGAGGGGGCGTGGCGGCCGCCACGCCCCCTCCCATAGACTTGCATTGAGGGGGATGTGACATGACAGCACAGGGGCGTGGGCGTGGTCATGATGTCAGCAGAGAGCTCTGTGTTCCAAAAAGAAAACCATTTCCTCTATGGTATTCAGCAGCTAATAAGTACTGGAAGGATTAAGATTTTTTTAATAGAAGTCATTTACAAATCATTTTAACTTTCTGGCGCCAGTTGATTTAAAAAAAAAATAAAAAAATAGTTTTCCACGGGAGTACCCCTTTAAACTTCTTGTACAAATCCATCAGGATACTTTTGCTTGGAATGTTGCAGCTTCTGAGCAAGGTGAATGGATATTTGGTCACTGTCCCTTTTAGATGTTGCATTTGAGCAGCTTTACGGGAATTTAGCAATCTCTCAGGTGTTTTTAGGACTTGTATGTCTAGTGACTAATGCAGATGTAAATGTTCTCAGCTCAAATTTTCTTAAATTGCCGGTGAGGAGCTTCACAGATTTTCTTACTGTGGTGCACTGTGTAGACTTTACTCACATATTGTCCGTCTGCGACATGATACGGGAAAGGACGTAAAGAGAAAAGCTTTATGTGACATAGCAGTCAGGCAGCGCTAACTCCATCTAATGGAGATTAGTGTATTGCAGAGAGGCCCTTGGTCATCTTCTTCTCTCTGACGAAGACAAAATGCTCTTTCTTAAAGGTGACAAACTTGTGTACTTTATACGCACATCATGGACAGAAATAGGAACAGTGACTTGATTGTAGACGGGTGTAGGTATGTCTAGCAATAGCACCGCTAACAGATACACGGTTCTTGCCTGGCTAAGACTTGGCCGGGGGTCCAACCCTTCTCTTGGGAGAAGGAAGTTGAAATGGAGACTTTTCTATCAACAGTTGGTTGGGAGACACATGTGACCAAGCCATCATTCATCTATATACGGAATATGCACAAGTGTTAACCCTTTACACTCTGTTGGATCTCAATGTCTGTCTCATTTCTATCTATCTCATAGCTATCTATTTATCTATCTAAAAAAAATTCCAGAAGAGCAGCACAACAAATTTAAGAAAAACGATGCAATGGTGCACGCTGGGTGTGGACCTTGGTGAGAGGTTCACATGTACTAGAAAAAAACAAGAGACCAGCAGCACACGAAAATTAGGTGCAAAAAAGATGAAAAATTTATTGCATTATCCCAGTGTACAAAGGAAGCGACGTTTCAGCGACCTCTCGTCGCCGCTCTCAAGCTCCCTCAAGCGAACTTGAGAATGGCGACGAGAGGTCGCTGAAACGTCGCTTCCTTTGTACACTGGGATAATGCAATAAATTTTTCATCTTTTTTGCACCTAATTTTCGTGTGCTGCTGGTCTCTTGTTTTTTTTTTTTTTTTTTTTTAATTTATCTATCTATCTTTCTATCTAACTCATATCTGTCTATCTCATATCTATCTATCTATCTATCTATCTATCTATCTAACTCATATCTATCTATCTCATATCTATCTATCTCGTATCTATCTATCTATCTATCTATCTATCTCATATCTACTGTATCTATCTCATATCTATCTATCTATCTATCTATCTATCTATCTATCTATCTCATATCTATCTATCTATCTATCTATCTATCTACCTTAATCTCATATCTATCTATCTATCTCATATCTTTCTATCTCATATCTATCTATCTATCCATCTATCTATCTCATATCTATCTATCTATCTATCTATCTATCTCATATCTATCTATCTCATATCTATCGCCCATCTATTTATCTATCTATCTATCTATCTATCTATCTATCTATCTATCTATCTATCTCTCATATCTATCTATCTCTCATATCTATCTATCTCATATCTATCTATCTATCTATCTATCTATCTCATATCTATCTATCTCTCATATCTATCTATCTCATATCTATCTCTCATATCTATCTATCTCATATCTATCTATCTATCTATCTATCTCATATCTATCTATCTATCTCATATCTATCTATCTATCTATCTATCTATCTCATATCTATCTATCTCTCATATCTATCTATCTCATATCTATCTCTCATATCTATCTATCTCATATCTATCTATCTCTCATATCTATCTATCTCATATCTATCTCTCATATCTATCTATCTCATATCTATCTATCTATCTGATATCTATCTATCTATCTCATATCTATCTATCTATCTATCTCATATCTATCTATCTATCTCATATCTATCTATCTCATATCTATCTATCTCATATCTATCTATCTCATATCTATCTATCTATCTATCTATCTATCTCATATCTATCCATGCGGATGACATTTATAACCCCACCATTCCTCCGCAGTGATATAAACGCTCTTGTTGGATGCCGTCTCTTCAGTCAGCATGGGGCTGATGATGAGAAGTAATTATGGGTAAATACTTGTGCACAGGAGAGGGATCCTGATTCCTGAGCCATGGGCCGTGCGCTCTGAGTGTGCTTGACAACTTACCTGCACAACTGAAGAACAAAAAATAAAATCTGTTTCTAATTTTACTATGCGCCATACTTGAAATATCTTGTCATTTGAAGAGTTTGCAGAATAAAGATACAAGGTTGTAAATTGAAATATGCGGTATGTGAACAATGGCGCGGTATGACCTTGTGCACATGGAGTCCCTGTTTCTTGGTACTATAAAGTCCTTGCACCGTTTGCAGGGCCATAAGGCGCCTCCTATGCTTCTATTGAATAGCAATAGAGGGCTCTAGACTTCTATTGGTGCCTCATGATTAAAGGAGTACTCCACCCCTAAAGTATAGGGGGTAAGATGTCTGATCGTGGGGGTCCGGCCACTGTGGAACCCTGCAATCTACGGTGCGGCACCCCGTAATCTGATGCATGGAGAGGAATCCGCTCCATGCCAGATAACAGGTGATCACAGTCATCACACCCCCCCTCCATTCATGTCTATGGGAGTGCGGCGGCTGTGTACTAGTCGAAAATGGAGGGGATTCTATATTTTTGCGTATACTTTACTACTATTATTTTTTACTAACACTGTATCTAACCCTGTTTTGAAGCCCTCAGTTGTTCCTACTTTGACCAGTACCTGAGGTAGACTGTTCCATAAATTCACGGTTCATTTGGTAAAGACGTCTTGCCGCCCCTGGAGACTAAACCATTTTTTTTCTCCAGATAGAGGGAGTGCCTCCTTGTCTTTTGCTGAGGTTTTACCTGGAACAATTTTCCCATATTTTTTGTAAGGGACATTTGTGGTGAGCTTGTGGGGATGTAGGGTAGGTAGGGTGTAGCTGTGCAGTGATGAAAGGGTGTTGGATTAACCCTTAACTGTCGTGACGCCGGGGTGCGGGTTCTTCCTCTGTAAATATATATCCTACCGCCACCCGTCCCAGGAACGATAGGGAGGAATAAAGAATTGTCCACAACCGGAGGTTTAATAAACTGGAAATAACTTTACTGCAACGTTCATGCAGGTTAACAGTAGTAACAGTCTTTACAGAGGACCGGACATTAGGTTCCCACAGTTGGTTGGGACCTTGTAGGGAAATAAGCTCTGAGGCTTGCTTTACGCTGTTCCACTGAATTTAGGGTTTGGTTTTAGGTTCAGTAGTCACGTAGATTTAGGATTGAGTTTAGTTGAACTCACGGTTTGGTATTCGGGTGAAGTGATCAGGCTTCAGGTCTAAGTTCTCTTGCAAAACTGTACAGAGCTCCGCTCGCTGTCATATCCCAAGGGAAAGAGAGCGATGATTGGGTAACAGCGCCCTTATATGGCAAGGGGGCAGGCTCATAGCTTATTGGTTCCCACCAAGTGTCAGCCCTTTCACAAAGCATTGTGGTACATCATGTGACCCACTCACGTGACCTGGAAGGTCCTTAAGCTTAACCTAACATTAGGCTTAGTAGTCATGTGATCTAAGGTCCTGGAAGTACTATACTGTTTCCCCGAAAATAAACCCTACCCCGAAAGTAAGCCCTACCAGGGTGGGCTGCAATATAAGCCCTACCCCGAAAATAAGACCTAGGCCAGGTAATCAACTGGAAGACTGCGGCCACCAGTAATGCCTGCAGACTTCCCAAACCCCCCCCCCCCATGGCTGGTCCCGTGGCAAGTTACCATCGGGGCAGGGACGCTGTCGCTTTAAAACGTCAGCACGTATGCACGGCCGACGTCTAGGACGTGTCCCTGCCCCCCGGCTGCTAAGCAACAGAAGGAGATCCCACCGCTGCCGTGAGCTGCAGCTTCCGTACAGTACAAGTTGCGGACGCTACCATATGAAGATAGGGAAGTGCTGGTCTTCGCTGGGGATGAAATGTGTACCGTAGTTTATTATGGCAGAGGGGTGGGGGGCACTGTAGGAGTGTGGATTACGACGGGGAAGGGGAGGATGGGGGGCTGTAGGAGTGTGGAGGATGGGGGGCTGTAGGAGTGTGGAGGATGGGGGGCTGCAGGAGTGTGGAGGATGGGGGGCTGTGGGAGTGTGAAGGATGGGGGGGCTGTGGGAGGATGGGGGGCTGTAGCAGTGTGGAAGATGGGGGGGGGGTGCAGCATCCTCCACACTGCTACAGCCCCCCATCCTCCACACTGCTACAGCCCCCCATGTTGTTCAAGGTAAATACCGTAAATAAATAAGCCCTACCCTGAAAATAAGCCCTAGTGTGTTTTTTGTGACTAAAATTAAAATAAGACCCGGTCTTATTTTCGGAGAAACACGGTATCTATATTATGTACAAATTATATACATGAAACACATAAAATTAAAGAAGGAAGAGGGGACAAGGGGTTATCCCACTAGGAGGATCCTACCGGTACGCAGGAACTCTGACTTTGGGGACTTAGCACACAAGGTACGGTACAATGTACGTTGCCGGGACACCACACATTTGTATGGCACATTGAAATGCTAGGTGGCTTCTTAGTTCGGTCATGGCGCCCAATAAAGGTCTATTTCAAAATCTAATCAACCCCATAAGAAATTCACCCTAGTGGTAAGTAGTGTTGAGCGGCATAGGCCATATTCGAATTCGCGAATATTCGCGAATATATGGACGAATATTCGTCATATATTCGCGAATATTCGCATATTCGTTATAGTCTCGTTTTATTTTCGCATATGCGAATTTGCGCACGCCAGTCTCACACAGTAGTATTAGAGCCTTCTTTACACCACACAAGCTGGAAGCAGAGAGGGGTGATCACTGTGATGTGTACTGTGAAGAAAAAAAAAAAAAAAGAAAAAAAAAAATGAAAATTCGTAATTACGAATATATAGCGCTATATTCGCGAAATTCGCGAATTCGCGAATATGCGATATTCGCGAATAATATTCGAATTGCGAATATTCGCGAGCAACACTAGTGGTAAGCAACTGGATCCAGACTCATTAAAGCATTGACCCCTGGAAGACTCTCTGGTGGGACAATCCATTTATAGCCATCTTATTCATTACGAATTGGTTTTCCAAGAAAACAACTAAAAGGGGTACTCTGCCCCTAGAATAGGGGATAAAATGTCTGATCGTGCGGGTCCTACTACTGGGGATAGGGGATAAGATGTCTGATCGTGCGGGTCCTGCTGCTGGGGATAGGGGATAAGATGTCTGATTGTACGGGTCCTGCTGCTGGGGATAAGATGTCTGATCGTGCGGCTCCTGCTGGGGATAGGGGATAAGATGTCTGATCGTGCGGGTCCTGCTGGGGATAGGGGATAAGATGTCTGATCGTGCGGGTCCTGCTGCTGGGGATAGGGGATAAGATGTCTGATCGTGCGGGTCCTGCTGCTGGGGATAGGGGATAAGATATCTGATCGTGCGGGTCCTGCTGCTGGGGATAGGGGATAAGATGTCTGATCGTGCGGGTCCTACTACTGGGGATAGGGGATAAGATGTCTGATCGTGCGGGTCCTGCTGCTGGGGATAGCGGATAAGATGTCTGATCGTGCGGGTCCTGCTGCTGGGGATAGGGGATAAGATGTCTGATTGTGCAGGTCCTGCTGCTGGGGATAGGGGATAAGATGTCTGATCGTGCGGGTCCTGCTGCTGGGGATAGGGGATAAGATGTCTGATCGTGCGGGTCCTGCTGCTGGGGATAGCGGATAAGATGTCTGATCGTGCGGGTCCTGCTGCTGGGGATAGGGGATAAGATGTCTGATCGTGCGGGTCCTGCTGCTGGGGATAGGGGATAAGATATCTGATCGTGCGGGTCCTGCTGCTGGGAATAGGGGATAAGATGTCTGATCGTGCGGGTCCTGCTGCTGGGGATAGGGGATAAGATGTCTGATCGTGCGGGTCCTGCTGCTGGGGATAGGGGATAAGATGTCTGATCGTGCGGGTCCTGCTGCTGGGGATAGGGGATAAGATGTCTGATCGTGCGGGTCCTGCTGCTGGGGATAGGGGATAAGATGTCTGATCGTGCGGGTCCTGCTGCTGGGGATAGGGGATAAGATGTCTGATCGTGCGGGTCCTGCTGCTGGGGATAGGGGATAAGATATCTGATCGTACGGGTCCTGCTGCTGGGGATAGGGGATAAGATGTCTGATTGTACGGGTCCTGCTGCTGGGGATAGGGGATAAGATGTCTGATCGTGCGGGTCCTGCTGCTGGGGATAGGGGATAAGATGTCTGATCGTGCGGGTCCTGCTGCTGGG
Organism: Hyla sarda; assembly: GCF_029499605.1. Taxonomy (NCBI): domain Eukaryota; kingdom Metazoa; phylum Chordata; class Amphibia; order Anura; family Hylidae; genus Hyla; species Hyla sarda. The sequence goes on from NC_079193.1 coordinate 14,639,132, forward strand.
GATAGGGGATAAGATGTCTGATCGTGCGGGTCCTGCTGCTGGGGATAGGGGATAAGATGTCTGATTGTGCAGCCAAGATCGTAAGGGGTCCCCGCAGCAGGACCCGCACGATACAACATCTTATCCCCTATCCTCTGGATAGGGGATAAGATGTCTAGGGGCAGACTACCCCTTTAACCTAAGACTGATTAAAACAAATTTTTACCGTTATATTTGGGGTTGCCAATCTATAACCTTCATTTCTATAAAATAACTATTCAATAAAACCCATTTCCATATGACCTATTAGCACCACTAGGAGTCAGTTGAGGTTAGTTGGTCCCAGCGTCCATCGGAGATCCTGTCTAATGGACGACCCCTTCAACCCACGTTCTACAGTAATCGTTCTTAGGTTTTCTATGTTCTCGTAGCGCCACCTTGTATGAGACATTCCGTGACCTTGAACAGGACGTAGGACGATCGATCCCATTTTAATACGTTCTATAAGATTGATACGTATTTCTGGCCCAATCTTTCTCGTGCTCGGGTGATACCAGAGGGTGAAAGTCAATGCCGCCCCTCGCCATCTCTGCGCGCTATAAACAGAACGAACTCCTCTGGCTGGTAAATAACTGATGGACTCACTTAGCAGCGATTATAGATTTTCTCCAAGACTCTTTACACCACAATTTGCTTTTGATTCTTAATTCAAGGTTGTCTGGTGGGAAATGGTGCCAACATTTTAGCATTGAACGTGATGCCAGCTGCTCAGTAAAACCTTTATTCAGAGCGGAGATGCTCGGGTCATAATTCACGTTGATTTGAGGAGGTTGTGTGATATATATACTGTACTTTACAACCCGCTGCCTCGTAAAGATCTTCTCTCCTTGTTTTACCAATTGATCGGACTATGTTAACTACAGCAAGAGAATAAAACACTTTATGGCTATACTATTCAACTGCTTTCAGGCTATCTTCATAGCGCAATGTGGGTAGTAGCGCCACCTGTTGACATCACCGGGAAGTAGGTTCTTTAAAGGGGTACTCCAGTGGAAAACTTATCCTGTACTGATCCTGAAATATTATGTATTAGGGTATGTTCACACTACATAATTCAGCGAGCGGAGATTCAGACTGGCAGCCGACGCCGGCGGAAGAACCGCGCGGCACTGCGCCGTCACCATTGACGGCTATGCAGTACTCGCGGACTTCCGCGCAAAGAATGAACATGTTCTTTCTTTGCGCGGAACAATTTCAGCGGCGGAATTGTCCGCCGCTGAAATTCCGCAGTGTGAACGGGTCTCGCGGAGGACCCAATCACACTAATGTTAAGTTCACACTGCGGAATTCCGCTTGCGGAAGTGTGAACATACCCTTACTAAGAAATATACAATACAGGAATATGGGTGCACTACTGTGAGTCGGCCTAATGCTGCCGTAATTGCCCACTGGCCCCTGTTTTGCTTATCACGCACAGGTAGGTTAGCGTTAGGTCCCGCGCCATTTTGAGAAACCTTGGCGTTGGTGTGCGGGCTCTGGTGTGTCCTTCATATAAGGATACACTGGCGAATGTCTCAATTTTAACATCAGTGTTGAGGGATTAGCCAATGTCACTGTATACATCTACCACAGTAGTGCACCCATATTCCTGTATTGTATTATTCTAATTGTTACACATCCACACCGTTTATCTGGTGTAGGATTCTATTGTGGCACTTGTAGTCCACTGCAGGCATCCTCCATTGTATGCATTTTTATGCTGGGGATCGCCTCTAGCAACGGACTACAAGGGCAGGATCTGCTCCCCCAGTATAAATGCACAACCGCATTTGGGGTTGAGCACCTCCAGCCATTTGAGACCACGTTTTTTGTTGTTTGTTTTTATTACTAAGAAATAGAAAAGACTTAAAGAAATGGTATTGAAGAGAGTTGTCTAGAAGAAAATCCCCATAAAAAACATATGCTGCTCTGGACAGTGCCTAAAATGGACAGAGATGTCAGCAGAGAGCACTGTATTCCAAAAAGAAAAGAATTTCCTCTGTAGTTTTCAGCAGCTAATAAGTACTGGAAGGATTAAGATTTTGTAATATAAGTCATTTACAAATCTGTTTAACTTTCTGGCACCAGTTGATAAAAAAAAATAAAACAAAATAAAAGTTTTCCACCGGAGTACCCCTTTAACCCCTTCCCGACCTATGACATACCTGTACGTCATGAGTGGGAAGGTGTTCCCGACCCATGACGTACCAGGTACGTCATGAACATTTTTGCCGCTACTCGCGGCATCCCGCAGCGCCCGGTAAGATGGTGGCTATCACTGATAGCCTGCCATCTTACCATGCGACCACGGGGGGGTTTCATCCCCCCCCCAGCGATCGCTGCTATCAGCTGGTCAAATCTGACTAGCTGATAGCAGCGCGGTGTGTGAGTCGGGATCACGGGGATCGGGACACACACCGCTCTGCTAAGTGTCCCTTACCCGTCCCCCGGCGTCACTTAGCCGGCCATGCGGTGTCCCGAGCGGTCCCGGCGCGAGCGGCGTCCTCCAGGCGGTCCCGGAGGTGGTGCGTCTCGGTGATGAGTTTCCGGCAGCAGTGCGGCATCTTCATTGGCAGCGGTGAGATCGCCGTAAAGCGATCTCACCGCTGCCTTGGGAGTTTCAAAACTGCAACTCCCAGCATGCCCAGACAGCCTTTGGCTTTCTGTGCATGCTGGGAGTTGCAGTTTTGCAACATCTGGAGGTCCACAGTTTGGAGACCACTGTATAATGGTCTCCAATTTGTGCTCTTCCAGATGTTGCAAAACTACAAATCTCAGCATGCTCAGTCTGTCCAGGCATGCTGGGAGTTGTAGTTCTGTAACATCTGGAAGAGCACAGATTGGAGACCATTATACAGTGGTTTCCAAACTGTGGACCTCCAGATGTTGCAAAACTACAACTCCCAGCATACCAGACTGCCCAAGCATGCTGGAAGTTGTATTCGCCGAACTACAACTTCCAGCATGCCTGGGCAGTCTGGGCATGCTGGGAGTTGTAGTTTTGCAACAACTGGAGGCACACTAGTTGGGAAACATTGTCCGTTTCCTAACTTAGTGTTTCCCAACCCGTGTGCCTCCAGCTGTTGCAAAACTATAACTCCCAGCATGCACTGACAGACCATGCATGCTGGGAGTTGTAGTTTTGCAACAGCTGGAGGCACACTGGTTTGGAAACACTAAGTTAAGTAATAAACTTTCAAGTGTTTTGCAACCAGTGTGCCTTCAGCTGTTGCATAACTACAACCCCCAGCATGCACGGACAGCCAAAGGGCATTCTGGGAGTTGTAGCAGTATTCCTCTAGCTGTTGCATAACTACAAGTCCCAGCATGCCCTTCTGCTGTCACTGCATGCTGAGATTTGTAGTTTTTGCAGCAGCTAGAGGCACACTGGTTGTGAGACACCAGTTTGTTATCTAACTCCGTGTTTCGCAACCAGTGTGCCTCCAGCTGTTGCAAAACTACAACTCCCAGCATGCACGGACAGCCAAAGGGCATGCTCGGAGTTGTAGTTTTGCAACAGCTGGATGTTTGCCCCCTCCCCCCAATGTGAATGTACAGGGTACACTCACATGGGCGGAGGTTTACAGTGAGTGCTGCAAGTTTGAGATGGCGCAAATTTTGCGCTTCAGCTCAAACTCCCAGCAGCAAACTTGCTGTGAACCCCCGCCCATGTGACTGTACCCTAAAAACACTACACTTACACTAACCTAAAATAAAAAGTAAAAAACACTTCATATACACATACCCCTACACAGCCCCCCTCCCCTCCCCAGTGAAAATGAAAAACGTCTGGTACGCTACTGTTTCCAAAACGGAGCCTCCAGCTGTTGCAAAACAACAACTCCCAGTATTGCCGGACAGCCATTGACTGTCCAGGCATGCTGGGAGTTTTGCAACAGCTGGAGGCACCCTGTTTGGGAATCACTGACATACAATACCCCTATGTCCACCCCTATGCAAATCCCTAATTCAGGCCTCAAATGCACATGGCGCTCTCTCACTTTGGAGCCCTGTCGTATTTCAGGGCAACAGTTTTGGGACACATATGGGGTATCTCCGTACTCGGGAGAAATTGCCTAACAAATTTTGTGGGGCTTTTTCTTCTTTAACCCCTATGAAAAGGTGAAGTTGGGGTCTACACCAGCATGTTAGTGTATAAAAATAAAATTTTTTACACTGACATGCTGGTGTTGCCGCATACTTTTCATTTTCACAAGAGGTAAAAGGGAAAAAAGACCCTTGAAATTTGTAATGCAATTTCTCCTGAGTACGGAGATACCCCATATGTGGGCGCAAAGTGCTCTTGGGGCGCACAACAAGGCCCGGAAGAGAGAGTGCACCATCTACATATGAGGTGAGTTGCACAGGGGTGGCTGATTGTTACAGCAGTTCTGACATAAACGCAAAACAATAAATATCCATATGTGACCCCATTTTGGAAACTACACCCCTCACGGAATTTAATAAGGGGTGCAGTGAGCATTTACACCCCACTGGTGATTGACAGATTTTTGGAACAGTGGTCTGTGAAAATGAAAAATACCTTTACATACACATATGAGGTGTTTACTTACTTGAGAGAAATTGGGTTACAAATTTTAGAGTGATTTTTCTCCTTCTACCCCTTGTAAAAATTCAAAAATTGGGTCTACAAGAACATGTGAGTGTAAAAAATGAAGATTTTGAATTTTCTCCTTCACTTTGCTGCTATTCCTGTGAAACACCTAAAGAGTTAAAACACTTACTGAATGTCATTTTGAATACTTTGGGGGGGGGGGGGGTGCAGTTTTTATAATGGGGTAATTTATGGGGTATTTCTAAAATGAAGAGCCTTAAAATCCACTTCCAACCTGAACTGGTCCCTGAAAAAGTACGATTTTGAAAATCTTGAGAAAAATTGGAAAATTGCTGCAGAACTTTGAAGCCCTCTGGTGTCTTCCAAAAGTAAAAACATGTCAATTTTTTGATGCAAACATAAAGTGGACATATTGTACATGTGAATCAATATATAATTTATTTGGAATATCCATTTTCCTTTCAAAGTTACAAAAATGCTAAATTTTCTACGTTTTCTTTTTAGATTCTTTACCAAGAAAGGATGCAAATATCAGTGGAATTTTACCAATAACATAAAGTAGAATATGTCACGAAAAAACTATCTCAGAATCAGAATGATAACTTAAAGCATTCCGGAGTTATTAATGTTTAAAGTAACAGTGGTCAGATGTTCAAAAAATATCCAGGTCCTGAAGGTGAAAATGGTCTGGGTCGTGAAGGGGTTAAGGGGGAGATCTATGATTACGAGAACATGTCTGCCTCATTTCAAATACAGCACGACATCTGTCCACAGGATGAGAGTGGTATAGCAGCTCGACCACCTACTATTCAATATTAGACAGGTGTAGCAAGAGTTTCGGGAAGACTCTGGACAACTCTTATGAATACCATTTCTTTAAGTATTTTCTATTTCTTATTAATACATAATATTTCAGGATCAGTACAGGATAAGTAATGTAATGTATGTACACAGTGGCCCCACCAGCAGAATAGTGAGTACAGCTCTGGAGTATAATACAGGATATAACTCAGGATCAGTACAGGATAAGTAATATATGTACACAGTGGCCCCACCAGCAGAATAGTGAGTACAGCTCTGGAGTATAATACAGGATATAACTCAGGATCAGTACAGGATAAGTAATGTAATGTATGTACACAGTGACCTCACCAGCAGAATAGTGAGTACAGCTCTGGAGTATAATACAGGATATAACTCAGGATCAGTACAGGATAAGTAATGTAATGTATGTACATAGTTATCTCACCAGCAGAATAGTGAGTACAGCTCTGGGGTATAATACAGGATATAACTCAGGATCAGTACAAACTCCTTGGGAAGAAGCTGAGGGAGCTGAGAGAGGAGCTAAAGTTTGCTAAGTATCAGGCGATCATGACTACGAAGCGGAGGAAACCAGAGTACTCTGAAAGGGTTAAGTCCTTGAGGCTGGAGGAGACTGAGCTGAGGAAAATGGCTGTCATGGAGGGGAGCTGTGAAGACGGTGTCCCGCCAGAGTTTTGTCAAGAAAGTGACCGTTCTGACACGTAACGAGTCTCTTTCTTGCTATGACATCATGACCTGGCTGAGCAGGTATGGGGAGGTGACGGATGTCCCCAAGAAAAATCTGGATGAACATGGCATTTGGTCCGGAGCCTGGATGTTTTCCGTCCGTCTCCGCCGTTCAGGTAACACTGTCGCACACATTCCATCAACCGCCTTTCTCGGCCGCGATAGGATCCAAGTCTTTTACCAGGGACAGCCGAAGCTGTGCCACAAGTGTGGTGATCCCACCCACTTTAGCGCAAACTGCACTAAGCAGATGTGCACATTGTGCACTGTGGAGGGTTATCTGGCTGCCACCTGTGGCCGGATTCGCTGTAACCTGTGTAGTGACCTTGGTCACCCATTTAGCCGGTGTCCTTGCTCATTCTCCAATGCTGTGAGCACCCGGGATGGGGAGAGCAGTGAGGTTGCCTCATCTGGGGTGGGGACCAGCAGAGGAGAAGGGGCACTAGAGCCAGTGAAGAAAGTTAAGAACAAGAGCCCCTCTAAGCTTAGGAGGGAGGAGAGGCGCAGAAGGAGCAGGGATCTTGAAAGTTCCCTGGTAGAAGGTGTAGTCCGGGATCCTGCTCCGGATGCTGGCTCAGAGAAGACAGCTGAGGCTCTTGGGGACACCGAGTTAGTTGAAGAGATAAGGAGACTTCGTAAAGAGGAGGCAAATAGGGCCATTTCCTCAAATTCCTCTCAATATGAAAGTTTGGATGAGGAAGATGGGAAAGAGCAAAAGGAAAAACAAAAGTGCGGCAGAAGGAGGCAGGGCCAGAGGGTACTCAGGGCATCATCTTCCTCCTCCGGTGTTGCAGGCCAGGTGCCTGGGAAAAGCCTGACCAACCCCCCTCTGATCGTTCTATCCAATAGGTATCGGGCCCTTGGCAAGGACTCTTCCCTTTCTTTGGAGGGGGAGGCTGAGAGTCTTTGTTCAGAGGCGGAGGAACCTCCGGGAGGTGCTGAGCCTGTTCCTTCTGAGGTAACTTCCTTGGGAGGGCAGGTGGCCCCTGGGTCAGGAGATGAGGATCGTGGGATGGATATGTCAGCATCCCTAAAGAGGTCTAAAAAGAAGGAAAGGGGGTCTTCTTCTGACGGGGAAGGGGGGAAGAAGAAGGGTTAGAGGTAAAGGGGATAGGCCATCCAAGTCGATCACTCAGGATGGCGGCACTCACCCCATTGATGCTGGCATCCATTAACTGTGCCAGCATTAAGTCTGATATGGCTAGATTTGCAGCCTTTGATTTTCTCGGCCGAGTTGAAGCCGACATTTTGTATCTGCAAGAGACCAGGTTGTCAGATCTAGCCTCCCTGGTAAAAGCCAGGAGAGTGGAGGCGCGGGCCCTCCCACTGGTCTCTTGCGGCTGAGCCGTATAGTGGAGTGGCGGTCCTTTTTACCGCTCCTGTTGAATGCAGACGGGTTATCGAGTTGGAAATGGGGAGGTGCCTTATCTTAGATGTCCTCATGAAGGGGCAAGAGCTCCGGCTCATTAACATCTACGCCCCACAAACAAAGTGGGACCGTAAAAGCCTCTTTATGAGGATCAAGCCCTTCCTTTTTACAAGTCGGCAAGTGATCTTTGGAGTGGACTTCAATACTGTCACGAGGACCCAAGATAGGAGAGGCTCCAATGGTCCGCTGGCTTATGATAGTATAGCCCTCAATAGCATAGTTAGGGAAGCTCGCCTAGAGGACGCCCACATCCAGAGCCCCTCAGGCCATGCGGGTTTCACCTATCATCGAGGTAGCAGCAGGTCTAGGATAGACAGGTTTTATTTAAAGGAGGAAGCCGTCTCTTCCGCAGTGTCTGTGGTTGAGGTGGAGTTCTCCAATCACTGTATGATTTTGTTTTCCTTGAATGTTTCAGAGACCCCCCGGATGGGTAAAGGTTATTGGAAGCTGAATTCGTCCCTCCTGGAGGAAGCGGAAGTAAGACAGTCCTTTGAGGTTTTTCTTCAGAGTCAGTTACCTTTACTGGGCCTTTGTAGTAGTAAGTCAGAGTGGTGGGAGATATTCAAGAAGCGGGTTGCGGGGTTCTTCCGCCAGCTTTTGAGCCTCAGGTCCCTGAACAGGTATCGCCTGTATCAGGGTCTGAGGAGGAAACTCGAGCTTCTCGTCTCGACTGGAGGTAGCCGAGAGGATATGTTCAGAGTGAAATCCTTGCTGATGAGGTGTCAGTATGATTTGATGTTTGAGAGGGATTTTGGGAAGTACCGCTCACCCGACCCTTACAGAAATTGCAAGATGTCGGTAAGTAGTAAGATCATCTCAGGACTGATTGATAGTACGGGATCTCTGAATCGGTCCAGATCAGGGATCTTGGAGGTGGTCAGATCCTTCTACTCGCACCTCTTGGGAAGGAAGGATCTAGATAGAGACAAGATGTCGGCTTTCCTGGCTGAAACCACTCCTAAGCCAGGGGTAGACCCCTCTCTTCATGTTTTGGCAGAAGAAATCAGGGAAGAGGAAGTGAGACTGGCGATCAAGGGGCTTGCCCCTAAGAAGTCTCCAGGTCCGAGTGGTACAAGACCTTTAAGGAGTCTTTAGCTCCCCTCTTGACTGAGGTATTCAATGAGTGTCTCTCCTCGGGCACTCTGCCGAAGTCAATGAGGTGGTCGGCCCTGATTCTTCTCTCAAAGGGTAAGGATCCTAGCCGGATTGAGAATTGGAGGCCCATAGCTCTTCTCAATACGGACAGGAAGCTTCTGGCCAAGATACTGTTTAATCGGTTGGGGAAGTTTGCACCCCGGCTCCTTTCGGGGGCTCAGCACTGCTCTGTTCCAGGCCGAAGCACCTTAAGTGCTGTCCTTAGTGTCAGGGAGCCAGTGGAGCGGAGTAGTGCAGGTCTCTGGAAGGGGTACTTGTTGTCCCTGGATCAGGCCAAAGCATTTCATCGGGTGAACCACGAGTACCTCTGGTCCGTCCTCCTGAGTTATGGCTTACCGAGTACTTTTGTGAATTGGCTGGTCACTTTATATGCAGGGGCAGAGAGTTTCCCGCTGGTGAACAGTTGGTCTGGCCGCTCTTTTGAGGTGGGGTCCGGAATCTGTCAGGGTTGTCCTTCGAGCCTGCTTTTATACGTGTTCGCAATCGATCCCTTCATCCGGAGGGTAGATTGTGGGCCGTTGGCGGGAGTCGGGATGAGTCTGGCGGAGCTGGATGTCGCCCAGAGAGTGGTGGCGTACGCTGATGATGTCACCATTTTCGTCTCCTCGAGGGGGAGGTCGATGTGGTGATGTCAGAGGTGGAGCGCTACTCGGAGGCATCCGGGTCCAAGATCAATCGGGATAAGTATGAAAGTCTCTGGCTGGGAGGGGGGATCGCACGTTTGATCTCCCGGACACCCTTCCAGGGCCCCAAGAAAAGTCAGCAAAAGTTTTGGGCATCACATTCGGCCAGGATGATTATCCCACCAAAAACTGGGATGGTAAGCTCCAGGATGCCACTCAGAATGTGGACCAATGGAAGGGTTGGTCTATGACCCTCAGGGAAAGGATACACCTGATCAAATCGTACCTGCTCCCTTTGTTTATCTATCTGGGCAGTGTATGTATCTTGCCAGAGGCTTACTACACTAGGGTCTACAGCCTGTTTTTCCAGCTGTTATGGGGGAACAGGTTGAACCTAGTCAAGAGGGAGGTTACGTACCGCACAAGGAGACTAGGGGGTTTATCTATGGTAAACCCCGTGGTGTTCTTAACGAACATATTCTTGAAAGCCAACATTGCAAACCTCTGGTCAGAGAGGGCTCCTCCGTGGGTACTCTCCTGCAGGGAATGGTTTCGGCCTTTCTTCCAGGAATGGGAGACTGGAGGGCAAGTGAAGGACCTCCGTACGCCCCATGGATATCTTCCGACTTACGCTACCCCGACTCTGAAGGCGATACGTCGGTGGGGTCTGGGAGTGTGGGAGATCAGGACCCAGTCAAGGCGTTTCCTTGACAAACGGGTTCTTTTGACCCACTTCCAGAAGCCTCTGGCGCTCAGGGACTGCCCAGGTCGGGATCTGAGGGTGGGGTTGTATCTTTTGAACATGAAAAGGATCCCCCAGAAGTTTGGGGACTTTGCCTGGCGCTGCTTTCAGGGGAAGCTATGTGTAAGGGACAATCTGAAGTGTAGGAACTCTGATGACCGGGACTGTCCCTGAGAAGAGTGCGGGAACACGCTGGAAAGCATGGACCACTTCCTGCTTCATTGTCCCTTTAACATAGGGGTCTATAACAGGGTGGGCGTTTCCATCGGCTGGAGTCAACTTGCCGGCCTTGCCTATCCGGAGTGGGCTTATGGAGCATTCAAGATCCTGGGTGGCCGAGATCGGTGCACATTATTTTTAGTTAGCTTAGTGGTTAGGTATTACACGTGGAATGCACGGTGTTTAGTATCTACACAGCGAAAAGTCCTCTCTGAGGTGGAGGTCTGTAGGAATATCATTGGTGACCTCGGGAAGATCAGGTCTTTAGAGTATGGCAGATTGGGTACAAGTAGGGCTTCTCTCCTATGGAGAGGGTTTTCATTTGATGTGCCCTAGATGCTGAACCCTTTGGGGGAGGCACGTTAATTTTGGTTAGGGATAGAGGGGTAGGGTCAGTGTTTAGGGACAGCTTAAACTTTAGGGGCAGCGATAGTGTGAGTCTAGGGAAAGTAGGTGAGGGATAGGTTTTAAAATTTATTTGGTATCTGGTCTGCCATACTCTGATCCCGATGGAGGGCTGGCGCATGTCACCTTTAGCTTTTTGCTTTGTTTTAGAGAAATGAGTGTATGAAGGGCTTGCAGGTAACTGAACTTGGGCCTTACAATTGTTGTGTTATGTATATAGTAATGTAGTTATATGTATAGTTATGTTATGTATATAGTTATGTTTATGTTAATAAGTGTATAGTATGTGTTTACGTAATTATGTTGTGTGGCAAACCTTTTGGTGGCATGGCTGAATAGGCCTTGCTTTTACTTTCTTGTATATATGTATATAGGGGGCTATAGAATAGGTTGGGTGGGGGAATGGGGGGTAAGAGGTGAGCTGGGTGGAGCCATTGATGAACAATATTGGACTCCATGATGCCCGGCTCCTGGTGTGGATTATGGACTGGACATTTATACCATCTCACGGCCAGAGTGGCTGGAGGGGCTTTGGGATTAGATAGTGAAAGAGTTGTTATTGTTATTCATTTACCTGTATTTCTGTATTTCCGTATATTTATGCTTACTAATGTTTAGTTACCTTTCGTTTTAGTTAAGGCAGCCGGACCTATTTGTTTTGAAATTTTTGATATATATTAGGAGAGGATGGGTATGAGTGTGGAATCCGCTAATGATGGTGGTGAGGATGGGTGTGAGTGAGTGTGGAATCGGCTGTTGGGAGAGAGAGAGAAAGGGGGGGGGGGGAATGTGTATGTATGTTTATATGTATGTTTATATGTATGTTTATGTTTATACGTATGTTTATATGAATGTTTATGTTTATGTGTATGTTTATATGTATGTTTTGTCTGTAATGTATCTGCTGCCTGTTAGTCAATATTTTCATTATGTCCAGGTTTGGACGGCTTTTATTTTCTATTGCCGGGCATGGCAGAGTTTTTGTTTGTGTATTTGGTGTGAGTTTGGTGTGATGTATGGTGTTGGGGTGCACATATTGTTTCATTAGTTTATATATACCTGTACGTAGTTTTAGTTGAAACTGGACTGGCTGGTAAAAAGTTTAGTTTTTGTTATAATGACAATTTGTCTTATTTTGTTTCATATTTATGGTGGATGTAAGCTGAGTTTATGTTATGTATTATTGATTATGTTTGTTATGTTTTAGATTTTTATAATAAAAAGATTTACAGGATATAACTCAGGATCAGTACATGATAAGTAAGTACAGTGACCCTAGCAGACCTAGCAGAATAGTGAGTATTAATTCAGTATGGTGGTATTTTTCAAACATAAGGCAGTCATAATATGTGGTCAGGATGTGGCGGTATTATTTGTCCCTTGTATAGTGTTACGGTTAGTAGTATTGGCCTTAGTATACTGGGTTTTATGCAGAAACAGTATGGTGATAATATATGGTCGTGTTGCGGTGTTATTATTTGGCCTTTATGTAATGTTGGTTTTAGTACAGCAGGTTAAAGTTCACCTGTTGTTAAGAAAAACTTTTTATATAATGTAGATAATAACAATACATGTATATTTGGAATATACCTTGGTTAAAAAATGTGTAGATTTTTGTCCTTGCATCTATTGGCTGTGTGTCTCTGTGAGGAGACCAAATACAGGAAGTGTGGGTGGACAAGCAGGGCTCTGTACACTGAGGACAAGCAGGGCTCTGTACACTGAGGACACGCGGGGCTCTGTACACTGAGGACAAGCAGGGCTCTGTACACTGAGGTCAAGCAGGGCTCTGTACACTGAGGACAAGCAGGGCTCTGTACACTGAGGACAAGAGGGGCTCTGTACACTGAGGACAAGCAGGGCTCACACAGCAGGATGATTGCACAGAGCCCTTCTTGTCCTGCCCTCACTTCCTGTATTTGGACTCTTTATAGAGACACATATGCATTAACTGCAGGAACAGCATTTTTTCACTCACAAATATGGAAGTTTTTTAACCCCTTAACGACAATGGACGTAAATGTACGTCATGGTGCAGTGGTACTTAGCGCACCATGACGTACATTTACGCGCCGACATGATCGCGAGCACCGGAGCGGTGCTCGCGTCATACCTGGCAGGTCCCGGCTGCTATCAGCAGCCAGGGACCCGCCGGTAATGGCGGACATCCGCGATCGCGCGGATATCCGCCATTAACCCCTCCGATGCCGTGATCAATACAGATCACGGCATCTGCGGCAGTGCAGTACTTTGCACGGATGATCGGATCGCCTGCAGCACTGCCGCGGCGATCTGATCATCCAGCATGGTGGCCGGAGGTCCCCTCACCTGGCTCCAGCCGTCTCCCGGGGTCTTCTGCTCTGGTCTGAGATCGAGCAGACCAGAGCAGAAGATCACCGATAATACTGAGCAGTGCTGTGTCCTATACATAGCACTGCACAGTATTAGCAATCAACTCATTGCAATGAATAGTCCCCTATGGGGACATAAAAAGTGTTAAAAAAAAAAAAAGTTAAAAAATGTAAAATAAAGCCCCTCCCCCAATAAAAAAGTAAATCGTCAGTTTTTCCCATTTTACCCCCAAAAAAGCGTAAAAGAAATAATGAATACACATATTTGGTATCGCCACGTGCGTAAAAGTCTGAACTATTAAAATATATTGTTAATTATCTCGTACGGTGAACGTCGTAAACGTTAAAAAAATAAAAAAAGTACCAAATTGCTGCTTTTTTGTCACATTTTATTCCAAAAAAAAATTTATTAAAAATTTATAAAAAGTAAAACCTAAGTGATACTAAGTAAAACAATAGTGATACTGATAAAATCTACAGATCATGGCGCAAAAAATGAACCCTCATATCGCCCCATATACGGAAAAATGAGAAAGCTATAGGTGGTCAAAATAGGGCAATTTCAAACATACTAATTTTGTTTAAATGGTTTGAGATTTTTTTTAAGCGGTACAATTATAGAAAAGCATATAACATAGGTATCATTTTAATCGTATTGACCCACAGAATAAAGAAAACATGTCATTTTTACCGGAAAGTGTCCAGCGTGAAAACAAAACCTTCCAAAATTTGCTAAATTGCAGTTTTCTTTTCAATTTTCCCACATAAATAATATTTGTTTGGTTGCGCCGTACATTTTACAGTAAAAGTGATGTCATTACAAAGTACAATTGGTGACGCAAAAAACAAGCCCTCATATGGGTCTGTAGATGGAAATATAAGAGAGTTATGATTTTTAGAAGGCGAGGAGGAAAAAACGAAAATGCAAAAATAAAATTGCAAAATGGGCCTGGTCCTTAAGGGGTTAATCAATGTATATTACAAATATTCATATAATGGTATTATCTATTTTATATCAAAAGTTCAGTCAGTATGCCACAAAATGAACCTGAAAAGTCCACAAGACCAAACCAAAATCAAAGAAAACCCTACAAAAGAATTTTCATTTTCAAAAAATTCCAACATGCACTGAAATTCTGCCAATCCAACACACACACACACACACACACACAAACACACACACACACATGCGCACATAATAATAAATGAATGAAGAAAAAAACAAACAACAAATACAACCCAATGTCGTGGCGCTTTACATCTAACAAGGTGGATAAGGTCCATTTAAACCTTCAGAAAAGAACTGGACATCCTATAAATGTATCATTTGCTCTCGTGGATTTTAGGTAAACCCCGAGGAACGTGACAAGCCTGAGAAAATCCATATATAATGGCTGAATAAATGTTAATTTTTTTTTAAAGCAGAATTAACAAAATAAGAATCCTTTGGTTTTACAGACCTTCTTTAATACACAGATTTTTTTGGGATGTTTTCATTCTTTTACTACCATGTGTTTCATGATTTAAAAGGGTTCTCCAGTGGATTTTTATTTTATTTTTTTATTAACTGGTGCCAGAAAGATAAACTGATTTGTAAATGACTTCTATTAAAAAAAATCGTAACCCTTCCAGTACTTATTAGCTTCTGTATGCTCCTCAGGAAGTTGTGTAATTCTTTCCAGTCTGACACAACAGTGCTCTCTGCTGCCACCTCTTTCCATGTCAGGACCTATTCAGAGTAGGAGCAAATCCCCATAGAAAGCCTTTCCTAGTCTGGACAGTTCCTAAGACGGACAGAGGTGTCAGCAGAGAGCACTGTGGTCAGACTGGAAGGAACTACACACATTTCTCTTTAGTTTATCTGTAGTATACAGCAGCTGATAAATACTGGTGACTAATAAAGTATTAAGATTTTTAAATATAAGTAATTTAATTTAATTTGTTCCAAACGCTGAGCAGCGGAGTACCCCTTTAAGGCCTTGAGCACTGGTTTGGGGACCTGTGCTTTGAACCAACCCAACGGAGGCCAAAACAACCACTTTCTTTGACCTCAGTGGACCCTTTTTCCTATGTTACTAAGTACGGTGCTGCTGCTGCACCTCTTATCACCATCACCAAAACGGAGTCAATTTCACTTGACATGATGACACTGACCACAGTGCTCTCTGCTGACACCTCTGTCCGTGTCAGGAACTGTGTGCTCACCGCAGAGCTTGCACCTTTGATCGGCTGAGGGTGCTGAGAGCCCCAAACATCTCATGAACAAGCAGGAAGAAGCTTTTAGCTGAGCGCTTCTCTCCCCATCTTTCTCCTCACTGCAAGAGACATGCTCCATAATATTACTATAGAATCCATCTCTTTAATGAGGAGAAATGGGGAGGGAACACTTAGTTGAGTGCTACTCATGGCTCGTGCTAGTGATTGGTGAGAGTCTTAAAAGTTTATTGAAGTTTTTTTTTTTTTTTTTTTTAAGTGACAGGTACACTTTAAACCAGAGGTCAATATTCTCAAGCTAGCCATACACACTAGAAGGAGCATCAGCCAAACCAGCAGACTACGTTGGGACCGGACAGTCATCTAATGCAGAGGGCCCCAACCCTTTTAGATTTTTTTTCTGTTATATTCCAATGGAGTAACTAAAAAACATTCTTTTGGTGGGCCGTAAAGGGGCACTCCGCTGCTAGACATCTTATCCCATATCAAAAGGAAAGGGGATAAAATGTCTGATCACGGGGGTCCCAGCAGCAACCTACATCACCCGGCATTCTAAACAAATGCCGGGTTCCAGCAGTAGGGGTCATGACATCACGACCACGCCCCCTTGTGACGTCAAGCCACACCCCTTCATTCATGTTAATGGAAGGGGGCGTGTCAGCGAGGGGTGTGCCCATAACGTCACTATCACGGCCTCAGGCTCCGAGCGTTCTTAACAAAATGTTCAGAACACTGGAGCACCGAAGTACCCCTTTAAAGGGGTACTCTGCCCCTGGCATCTTATCCCCTATCCAAAGGATAGGGGATAATATGTTAGATCACCGCGGTCCCGCTGCTGGGGACCCCAGGGATCGCCGCTGCGGCGCCCCGCCATCATTACTGCGCAGAGTGAGTTCGCTCTGTGCGTAATGATGGGCGATACAGGGGCCGGAGCAGCGTGACGTCATGGCTCCGCCCCTGATGACATCACGGCCCGTCCCCTTAATGCAAGTCTATGGCAAGGGGCGTGACGACCGCCGCGCCCCCTCCCATAGACTTGTATTGATGGGGCGGGCCGTGACGTAACGATGCTCCGGCCCCTGTATTGCCCGTCATTATGTCCAGAGTGATCTCGCTCTGCGCAGTAATGATAGCGGGGTGCTGCAGCGACGATCCCCGGGTTCCCCAGCAGCGGGACCGCGGTGATCTAACATCTTATCCCCTATCCTTTGGATAGGGGATCAGATGTCTAGGGGCGGAGTACCCCTTTAAGGACTAACATGGTGACCTTTAGGTTTTCTGGGATTTTTTTTTTTTAATACCTATAAATAGTCACCCAGCAACCATAATAAAGAAAAAATGCAAAAAAAACAAAAAACACTTTATTGAATATGATTTGGAATTAAAACAAATAAAATGAATCAGCAGCACACAGAAAAAATGGCACAAAGCACGGAACATACAGTATCACAACAATCCCATATAAGGAAAAGTATGAATGTGCAAACTTATAATAAGTAAATGCAAAAAATCTAAAATGATAGCAGTAGTATATAACGTGATACAATACAATACAGTGCCTGAGGAAGCGAAAATGAAATGGCGTAGGGGTTGGCACTCTGTCTGGGTAGGTGTGTATAGCAAACTGTCCAATGTCTATCATGTAAGGCTGGGTTCACACCACGTTTTGTTAAATACGGTTCCCGTATATGGCTGGGAGGAGGGGTGGGTGGGGCTTAATCGCGGCCGTATTTAATGAATGTCTATGAGCCGACTGGAGTGAACCGCAGCCTCTGGTCGGTTTCGTTTTCGGCCGTATGCGGTTTCCCGCATGGTCGACCGTGTTTTTGCCTACGGTCGAGAAACCGCATACGGCCGAAAACGAAGTGCGGGCGCCACGATTAAGCCCCGCCCCCTCCTCCCAGCCGTATACGGGAACCGTATTTAACAAAACGTGGTGTGAACCCAGCCTAACAGAGATTTTAGTTTTTTCTGACTGTGGGACAGTCTGGAGTTTTTGTGGCTCGGTTTCTATTGGTATCAGCTCCATTGACTTCCAATGTTTGATCCCCTTTTCTTTCCCTGTTTCTACATCCAGTTACGGACATTATTTTTGCTATACCCCATTGTATTGTATCACGTTATACTGTATATTCCTGCCATATTTTCAGATTTTTTGCACTTACTTATTATAAGTTTGCACATTCATACTTTTCCTTTTATGGGATTGTTGTGATACAGTGACCCCCCGACCTACGATGGCCCCGACATACGATCATTTCAACATACGATGGCCTCTCAGAGGCAGCATCAACATACGATGCTTTTGTATGTCGGGGCCATCGCATAAACGGTTCTCCGGCAGCGCAGACTGCTTCAGCTGCCCCCGGATAGCCGTTTACGGTGCCCCGTGTGGTCCGCTGACGATCACTTACCTGTCCTCGGGGCTCCGGCGCGTCCTCTTCGGGATCCCCTGCATCGGCGGCATCATGTCGCTGTGCACGCCGTCCCGTCATCCAATAGGAGCAGCGTGCGTAGCGACGTGATGGCGGCGACGGAGAGCGTGGATGCCGGAGAAGCAGAGGCCTTGCCGGAGCATCGGGGACACCTCGGGGACGCGGCGACAGCGATGGACGGCGACATCCAGGGCTGCGGTGACGAGCGGTGACGGTCCGGAGTGGCGGGGACTCGTGAGTACAACTTCCTCTAACAGTGGTCTACAACCTGCGGACCTCCAGATGTTGCAAAACTACAACACCCAGCATGCCCAGACAGCCAACGGCTGTCCGGGCATGCTGAGTGTTGTAGTTTTGCAACATCTGGAGGTCGGCAGGTTGTAGACCACTGTCCTATACTTTACATTGCACGGATCCCTCAACATACGATGGTTTCAACAAACGATGGTCCATTTGGAACGGATTACCATCGTATGTTGAGGGACCACTGTACTGTATGTTCCGTGCTTTCTGCCATTTTTTCTGTGTGCTGCTGATTCATTTTATTTGTTTTAATTCCAAATCATGTACAGTATTCAATAAAGTTTTTTGCATTTTTTTTTTCATTATCATGGTTGTTGGGTGACTATTTATAGGTATTATTCATAGTTTTTTCAGTCACTTACCTTACTCTCTGGATAGTGGTGTAATCCTTATATGCCCTTCTATCAGTTAATAAAAAAAATTATTTTTATTATTTGACTGTGCTACAGGTGCTGTAAAGTTAGTGTAGTTAATAATATAGTGTCTGTACCTGTGTTTGATGGCTGGGCTCCCAATTCTTATGTAATCTTTTCTGTGAATGTTCATTTTTAGCAGCATACAAAATAAGTGTTCTCTCTGGCGTTTCCCAGGTTGCAGTGTTGCCTGAGGCATTATATCACTAGTCAGGTGTTAAAAGGGAGCCTGTCTGTGCTTCAATAGGTAGAGCTACTGCTGGATGGGAGGGAGATCCTTCTCCACAGGGCTGCAGGGAATTGTAATTTGAAGCACAGCACTGCATGCAAGGGAGCCCAGCTGTGCTGCAATAGGGGGGGGGGGGGGTGGCTGAAGTGTGGGAGGGAGATAAGTCATCTACCACCTAGAGGGATCTAGGGGATTGTAGTTGGAGAGACGGCACAGAAGCAGGAAATGGCCAGTTCACACAAACAAGCCTGCAGCGTGATGGGGGAAACAGGACACGGCCATTTACCACCAACACAAGCACGGATCCTTATTAAGAAAGTCCATTCCTGGCTGATAGATAATTAGTAAAGTCACCTTATGTTTATTATTAATCCCTTCAAACCAACCTAACAGATACCAAAGGTCTTTGACCTCGGTGAACCCGATTCCTATGTCCGACGCCTGTGTCGTGAGCTTTTACGGATGCCGAACACCATATGCACATGGCCAAGGTCTGACAGTCCCAATGAGCCACCTTCTCCCTAAACACAGAACAGATGATTTTTGTCCATTACTGATCTGCTATTCTTTCGTCCCCCGGCCTCTTTTGACGACAGTGCCTTGGGTTTCGTCTCGGCATTAAAATGGTATTTAGCATTCACCTGTTTATTCAGCTCGTATAGCATCTTACTGCGGAGCAAAGTACAAATCAGGTTTGTAACATTTTGTTCGAGCACTTCAATTAGAACGCAGTTAGTAACCGCGGAGAGCTTGTTAGGAACAGTTTTCCACTGGTGCTTAAGCCGGACTCTTCAATTATCAAAACAGATGCTTGCCAAAAGCCACAAGACCAATTTAAAAGTAGAATTAGTTCATCAGCAACAACTGTTCCGAGACAGCTCCATGGATCAGCCCTGTGCGATACATGGAGGGTAGACGGTTAGCGGAGCACGCTCTCGTCTCTTTGTTCAGGGGTAAGAAGAACCGTGCAGCCCCCCACTGCAACTCTCCATATTAAATACATTACAGGTTACTCTTGAATCCATTTGGGCCCAATTGACATTTTATTTAGTCAGTTTGTATTGTAGAACGGTGGTCTCCAAACTGTGGCCCTCCAGATGCTGCAAAACTACAACTCCTAGCATGCCCGGACAGCCATTGGCTGTCCGGGCATGCTAGGAGTTGTAGTTTTGCAGCATCTGGAGGGCCAATGTTTGGAAACCACTGTTGTAGATGACAAAACAGTTACAGCTGCACAGCGTTCTCTATCCCTTCCCTGCACTCATCGCTATGATTATAGAGAGAACTTTGTGGTCATACAGTTACAGTCGCTCAGTCCTCTCTATAACCTCCCTGCACTCATTTCTATAATCATAGAGAAAACTGTGTGGTCATACAGTTACAGCTGCACAGTCCTCTCTATCCCCTCCCTGCACTCATCTCTATGATCATAGAGAGAACTGTGTGGTCATACAGTTAGAGCTGCACAGTCCTCTCTATCCCCTCCCTGCACTCATCTCTATGATCATAGAGAGAACAGTGTGGTCATACAGTTACGGCTGAACAGTCTTCTCTATCCTTTCCCTGCACTCATCTCTGTGATCATAGACAGAATTGTGTGGTCATACAGTTACAGCTGCACAGTCCTCTATATTCCCTCTCTGCACTCATCTCTATGATCATAGAGAAAACAGTGTGGTCATACAGTTACAGCTGCACAGTCCTCTATATTCCCTCTCTGCACTCAACTCTATGATCATAGAGAAAACAGGGTGGTCATACAGACACAGCTGCACAGTCCTCACTATCCCCTCCCTGCTCTCATCTCTTTGATCATAGACAGAACTGTGTGGTCATACAGATACAGCTGCACAGTGCTTTCTACCCCCCCCCCATGCACTCATCTCTATTATCATAGACAGAATTGTGTGGTTATACAGTGACAGCTGCACAGTCCTCTCTATCCCCTCCCTGCACTCATCTATGTGATCATAGAGAGAACTGTGTGGTCAGTTACAGATGCGCAGTCTTCTCTATCCCCTCCCTGCTCTCATCTCTATGATCATAGACAGAATTGTGTGGTCATACAGTGACAGCTGCACAGTCCTCTCTATTCCCTTCCTGCACTCATCTCTATGATCATAGAGAGAACTGTGTGGTCATACAGTTACAGCTGCACAGTCCTCTCTATTCCCTCCCAGCACTCATCTCTATGATCATAGAGAGAACTGTGTGGTCATACAGTTACAGCTGCACAGTCCTCTCTATTCCCTCCCAGCACTCATCTCTTTGATCATAGAGAGAACTGTGTGGTCATACAGTTACAGCTGCACAGTCCTCTCTATTCCCTCCCAGCACTCATCTCTTTGATCATAGAGAAAACTGTGTGGTCATACAGTTATAGCTGCACAATCCTCTTTATCCCCTCCCTGCACTCATCTCTATGATCATAGAGAGAACTGTGTGGTCATACAATTACAGCTGCACAGTCCTCTCTATTCCCTCCCTGCACTCATCTTTATGATCATAGAGAGAACTGTGTGGTCACAGTTACATCTGCACAGTCCTCTCTATCCCCTCCCTGCACTCATCTTTATGATCATAGAGAGAACTGTGTGGTCATCCAATTACAGCTGCACAGTCCTCTCTATCCCCTCCCTGCACTCATCTTTATGATCATAGAGAGAACTGTGTGGTCATACAGTTACAGCTGCACAGTCCTCTCTATTCCCTCCCTGCACTCATCTTTATGATCATAGAGAGAACTGTGTGGTCACAGTTACATCTGCACAGTCCTCTCTATTCCCTTCCTGCACTCATCTCTATGATCATAGAGAGAACTGTGTGGTCATACAGTTACAGCTGCACAGTCCTCTCTATTCCCTCCCAGCACTCATCTCTATGATCATAGAGAGAACTGTGTGGTCACAGTTACATCTGCACAGTCCTCCCTGTCTCCTTCCGGCATTCAAATCTTCAGTATGATCAATGCAGGGAAGAAACAGGACATTACAGGAAGGTAAAAGGTATGAATGATTAACCCTTTGTGTGACAGGAATTATGGTTGGGGATAACAACATTTCCACAAGATACTTAATGTATGTAGCTTCCAGGTTTCAGGGAACACACTTCTCATATTTTACATGTCTGGGGGAGATATGGGAAATCCAGATATAGTTAAAATTCCTGGCAAGACTTAGTTTGCTAAGGAAGGTGGTAAATCCTGTTTTTGGTCCTGGATTTTTATGTGATAAAAGGCAGGTTGGTAGTGGGGCCTTCATTCCCTTCCTGGGCCACTGCAGGTTTTCAGTGTTACCCAGATCAGCACAGGTGCTGAGAAAAGCTATTTACTTGGCTTTAAAGCTGGGTGTACAAGGTCTACAAGCTTAGGCTTTAAGGAACCCAACCCTCTAGTACGAGTTTGAATTTAGAAGTTTGCAGCCTTGAAAAGTGGAGATGGTTACTGGTGTAACTAACAAATTTTTTGTCTACCTTGTTGAGTGGCTGGTAGTAAGCCACGTGAATAGACAGGAACAATTTCTGTATAGTAAGTGCTGGACAGGTAAGATTTATTTGGTGTTTTATGCCTGAAGGCTATACTTTTTGTTTGCTGAACAATAATAACAGAATCGTAGGTACATTTTTCATGCATTTTAGGCACTGTTTGCGGCTCATACGACAAAGGGGTGTGGTTTATAGAGGAGTCTGTTTAGCTTAGCAGAAAGAGGCATGTCGTAAAAATGTGCACAATTTTTAAGCCAAATATTGGTAGGAAATACCGTAAGTCAACCAATAGTTGGTATAAAAGTCTAAAGATGCGCTAAATTAAAGGGGTATTCCGGGCAAAAACATTTTATCCCCTATCCAAAGGATAGGGGATAAGATGTCTGATCGCGGGGGGCCCACTGCTGGGACCCCCCGGGATCTCCCAGAAGCACCCGCATTCTATGCGGGGACTGCGTCTCTAGTTTCGGAAACCTACGGGACTGGGGACATGACGTCACGCCACGCCCCCTCAATTCATGTCTATGGGAGGGGGCGTGACGGCCGTCACGCCCCTTCCCATAGACATGAATGGAGGGGGCGTGGCGTGACGTCACGTCCCCAGTGGCAGAAACCAGGAGGTTTCCGAAACTAGAGAGACAGTCCCTGCATAGAATGGGGGTGCTGCAGTGAGATCGTGGGGGTCCCAGCGGCAGGCCCCCCGCGATCAGACATCTTATCCAAAGGATAGGGGATAAAATGTTTTTGCCTGGAATACCCCTTTAATCATACCGCTGGAGCATCTTTAGACTGTCTAGTCTAAGTTTATGTTTTCTAAGGATTTCACAGGATTAGTAAATTTGCCCATTTGTGCCCAATGATAACATTAAAGTATATACAGTATCCTACAATACAATAAATGCCCGTACAGTATATACACAAGAGAACCACAGCAGAGTCCAGCACCAGGAATACATATGTCCAAAAGTTATAAAATAGGCAACAATGTATATTTAAAGGGGTATATATATATATATATATATATATATATATATATATATAAAATCAACCGGCTCCAGAAAGTTAAACATATTTGTAAATGACTTCTATTAAAAAATCTTAATCCTTCCAATAATTATCAGCTACTGAAGTTGAGTTGTTCTTTTCTGTCTGGCAACAGTGCTCATCAGAGAGGACTTAGACAGAAAAGAACAACTCAACTTCAGCAGCTCATAAGTACTGAAAGGATTAAGATTTTTTCATAGAAGTAATTTACAAATCTGTTAAACTTTCTGGAACCAGTATATATATATATATATATATATATATATATATATATATATATATGCTTTTTCCTGGATAATCCCTTTAAATAGAAGGTCACGATACGTAGTTAAACATTATAACAGTGCACTATTTGCAGGAATCATTCATTTAAATGGAACGTTTTTCCTGGGTTAACAAAACCTTTGCATATAAATGACTGTGTCCAGATTTGCGCTTCTATTTTTGCTTTTCTAATTGAACCGCAGAGTCACAAATAAAGCGGTGTAGTCAAGTGGGCAGTCTACATCCGAAATTACAGCCTATAATACAGCACTATCATCATGTACAGCTTGTAAGGGGGGTAACGTGTATACATCCCCCTCTTGTAAAAGACTGAAGCTTTATTGTGGAAATGTCTATTGGTTACTTCTGTTATGTATATGTACAATGCATTCAGAAAGTTTTCATACCCTCTCACTTTTTATTTTGTTTTGTTGCTCCTCGTGTTCCCCATCATTCCTCATAACGACAAAGTGATCACAGAATGTTACTAATCTTTACTGACTGATTGAAAAGGAGAAAACTATCTTGCGGTGACATAAGTATTCATACCCATTACTCAGTATATAGATAAACCTCTTTGGCAGTGATTCCGGCCTCCAGTCTTTTTGGGGATGAGGCCACAAGGTTTACATAGCTGGATTTGGGGATTTTCTGCCATTCTTCTCTGTAGATCCTCTCATAGGGCTGGGGGGTATACCGGTTCATACCGAATACCGAAATTTTTGGGCTGCACGATATGAATTTTAGCCCATACCGCAATACCGGTTGGGTCCCTCCCCCTTCGGAATGTATTATCAGCGCGACGCTGTCCCCACATCGGGGAACTAATCCTATGTTACCCGTCTGCGCTGTTCTGCCCCCCCCCCCCCCCCCAATTAATTATTAGCCCAGCGGGGTACTACTCACAGATGTCAAGCACTGCCCTCCTCCTCTTTGTTGCCGGCCGACACTGGCGCTGGAACTCTATACTGTACGCCAGTGGTCTCCAACCTGCGGACCTCCAGATGTTGCAAAACTACAATTCCCAGGATGCCCAGACAGCCAACGCTGTCCAGGCATGCTGAGAGTTGTAGTTTTGCAACAGCTGGAGGTCCGCAGGTTGGAGAACACTGCTGTACGCTGAATCCCTATGACCGGGCTGCAAAAGATAAAGAAAATAAACTTTTTATTTACCTACGTCGGCCCTGGAACGCCGGACAGACGCGGAGCGATGTCCCGCCTCCGGCCAGTGATAGGCTGAGCTCACTGTCATGTAAGGAGCCGGCTCCTTACATGACAGTGGGCTCAGCCTATCACTGGCCGGGGCGAGACATGGCTCTGGATGGTGATAGGCTGACGGCTGTCCACGTTCCAGTCCCCTGCGTGCGGCCGAGGTGAGTTAAAAGTTTATTTCCTATATCTTTTGCAGCCCGGACATAGGTATACAGCGTACAGCAGTGATCTCAAACCTGCGGGCCTCCAGCTGTTGCAAAACTACAACTCCCAGCATGCCCGGACAGCCGTTGGCTGTCCGGGCATGCTGGGAGTTGTAGTTTTGCAACAACTGGAGGTGCGCAGGTTGGAGACCACTGGCGTACAGTGAGCTCCAGCGCCCGGCGGCCCCCAACAAAGAGGAGGCAGTGCTTGGCAGTAGTACCCTGCTGGTCTGATCATTAATTGGGGGGAGCAGAACAGTGCTGGTGGGTCAGATAATTTGGGGGGGGGTGGAGCCGAACACCGCGCGCGGGTCACCGGTTGGGGGGACAGAACAGCGCTGTCGGGTCACATGATTTGGGGGGGGGGGGTGAGAAAATACCGTTATATACCGTGGAAACCGCCGTAAGTTAAAAAAATACCGTGATACAGGTTGGGTGAGGACCATTAACATTTTCAGGTCTCTCTAGACATGTCCCATTGGGTTCGGGCTCTGGCCGGGCCACTCAAGGACATTCACAGAGTTGTCCCTAAGTTGCTCCTTTGTTGTCCTTGCTGTGTGCTTAAGGTCCTTGTCTTGTTGGAAGGTGAATTTTTACCCCAGTCTGAGGTCCAGAGACCTGGATAAGGTCTTTGTTAAGAATATGTGGTAACGGGGTGGGATGAGGGCAGATGTTGTTACCCTAGGGGAAGATGACGTTAACCCCTTGTATTCGTGATGCCAGGGCGTGGTTTAGCCTATAACCACCTGAAGGTATACGGCTGGATCCTGGGCTAGGCACGGGGGCAATAAAGACTCTGACACCAAGTTACGGACATTGGTAGCTTTACTGAGGGTAGACAGATGGTAAAGTCTATACAGTTCAGCCAGGGCCCAAGGAGGTGACCAGTGACTCAGAGACCTTAAGGGTTTGCTGGGACTTGTAGTAGGACTGGACAATTGAATGCAGACCACGCTGACTTGGCAGATGACAGGGACTGACTTGACTCATAAAGCTGTGACTTTATCTTACTTGACTTGATGGCGGCTGCAGGACTGGACTTTGAGGTCTCCAACACACTGGACATACAAACTAGGCGACTGCACTGGACCTCAGCAGAAGAGAGAGAAGCTCCACCCAGGGCTTATCGGGGGAGACTAGCAGGGAGCCCATAGGTCACTCTTGGGGTCACTTGGTCACTGGTACCTCCTGGGTAACAATCACATGACATATCACATGGTTTAACTCTTAAAGCAACATTACATTTCATAATACAATGCACTGCAGAACATATGTACAGGGGGAACAGGTGCAAGGGGCCCTGGAAACACTGAAGGAGGCTGCCTGACAGGACAGCAAGGGTACGGGGCAACAACTCCCATACTGGGCCACCACAAATATCTCAGGGATCAGTTGCGTGGTGATGGGCAGGTGATTGGGCAGGTGATGGGCAGTACCTGGTTTCCTCCAGACATGATGCTGCCCCCACCATGATCACTGTAGGGATGGTATTGGGCAGGTGATGGGCAGTACCTGGTTTCCTCCAGACATAATGCTGCCCCCACCATGATCACTGTAGGGATGGTATTGGGCAGGTGATGGACAGTGCCTGGTTTCCTCCAGACATGATGCTGCCCCCCACCATGATCACTGTAGGGATGGTATTGGGCAGGTGATGGGCAGTGCCTGGTTTCCTCCAGACATGATGCTGCCCCCACCATGATCACTGTAGGGATGGTATTGGGCAGATGATGGGCAGTGCCTGGTTTCCCCCAGACATGATGCTGCCCCCACCATGATCACTGTAGGGATGGTATTGGGCAGGTGATGGGCAGTGCCTGGTTTCCTCCAGACATGATGCTGCCCCCACCATGATCACTGTAGGGATGGTATTGGGCAGGTGATGGGCAGTGCCTGGTTTCCCCCAGACATGATGCTGCCCCCCACCATGATCACTGTAGGGATGGTATTGGGCAGGTGATGGGCAGTGCCTGGTTTCCCCCAGACATGATGCTGCCCCCACCATGATCACTGTAGGGATGGTATTGAGCAGGTGATGGGCAGTGCCTGGTTTCCTCCAGACATGATGCTGCCCCCACCATGATCACTGTAGGGATGGTATTGGGCAGGTGATGGGCAGTGCCTGGTTTCCCCCAGACATGATGCTGCCCCCACCATGATCACTGTAGGGATGGTATTGGGCAGGTGATGGGCAGTGCCTGGTTTCCTCCAGACATGATGCTGCCCCCACCATGATCACTGTAGGGAAGGTATTGGACAGGTGATGGGCAGTGCCTGGTTTCCTCCAGACATGATACTTCCCCCACCATGATCACTGTAGGGATGGTATTGGGCAGGTGATGGGCAGTACCTGGTTTCCTCCAGACATGATGCTGCCCCCACCATGATCACTATAGAGATGGTATTGGGCAGGTGATGGGCAGTGCCTGGTTTCCCCCAGACATGATGCTTAGAATAAAAGGGTTACTCCGGTGGAAAACATATTATTATTATCATTTTTAGATCAAGGGGTGCCAGAAAGTTAGACAGATTTGAAAATTTAATCCTTCCAGTACTTATCAGCTTCTGTATGCTCTAGAGGAAGTTGTGTAGTTCTTTTTTGTCTGAACACAGTGCTCTCTGCTGACACCTCTGTCCGTGTCAGGAACTGTTCAGAGCAGGAGCAAATCCCCATAACAAACCTTTCCTGCTCTGGACAGTTCCTGACATGGACAGAGATCTCAGCAGAGAGCACTGTGGGCAGACAAAAGAACTACACAACTTCCTGTGGAGCATACAGCAGCTGATAAGTACTGGAAGGATTAAAATATTTTAAATAGATGTCATTTACAAATCTGTTTAACTTTCTGGCACCAGTTGATTTAAAAAAAAAATTACTTCCATCGGAGTACCCCTTTAAAGGGGTTATCCAGGAATAGAAACACAGAGCTAATTTCTTTCAAAATCCGTCTGTCTCCAGGTTGGGTGTGGTTCTGAAGCTCAGTTCCATTCAAGTGAACAGAGCCAAGTTGTAATACCACACACAACCAGGGGAAAGACGTGGAGCTGATTTTGAAAGAAATTAGCTCTGTTTTTATATTCCTGGATAACCCCTTTAAGGCCAAAAACCTTAGTTTCATTACTTCATTTGGTGGGCGGCAACTATGGGAACTTTCAGTGCAGCAGAAATATTTGGTCCCCTTTCTCTTTCTTTGCCCCCACACAATCCTGTCTCTGAGCTCTATAGGCATTTTTTTTCTCCTTATGGCTTGGTGTTTGCACTGATATACATTGTCAGCTGTGAAGTTGAGTTGTTCTTTTCTGTCTGTCCACCGTGCCCTCTGCTGACACCTCTGTCTGTCTCAGGAACTGTCCAGAGCAGGAGTGGTTTGCTATGGGGATTCGCTCCTACTTCTGGACAGTTTCTAAGACAGACAGAGGTGTCAGCAGAGAGCACTGTGGACAGACAGAAAAGAACAACTCAACTTCACAGCTGACAATGTATATCAGTGCAAACACCAAGCCATAAGGAGAAAAAAATGCCTATAGAGCTCAGAGACAACTTATCAACTTCAGCAGCTGATAAGTACTGGAAGAATTAAGATTTTTTTAATAGAAGTAATTTACAAATCTGTTTTCTGGAGCCAGTTGACATGAGAAAAAAATATTTTTTTGTTTCTTTCATGGAATACTCCTTTAAGGTGTAGGTGGGAGGAGTGTGACATAACAAAATGTGAAAAAAGGGAAAGGGTCTGAATACATTATAATTTATTGTACATGCTGCGTATACTCACGAAGAAAGAGAAGAACTCCAGCTCAGCTCAGGAAGATACGGCTTTATTCACATCAACGAGGTAACAGGGAGGAAGCGACGCGTTTCGGCCAGGTGCTGGCCTAAGGCCAGCACCTGGCCGAAACGCGTCGCTTCCTCCCTGTTACCTGTTGCCTCGTTGATGTGAATAAAGCCGTATCTTCCTGAGCTGAGCTGGAGTTCTTCTCTTTCTTCGTGATTTATTCGGGTGAGGTCCACACCCACTCCGCGCCCAGCATTCAGACCAGGGATTGAGCCGGGATATCGGCTTTCTGTATGCTGCGTATACTGTATCATGTTGTGTTATATCACGAGGCTCCTTGTCATCCAAGTTATTGAGCATAGACTTCCATTCCTTTCATTTAGTGTACAAGGGACCTCCATACTCATGATCAGTGGGGGTCCCTTGTACCCCGAGTAAAAGGAACGGGAGTGTGCATGGTCAAGAATTCGGAAAACAATGAGCCTCCATTCTGGTGATATAACATTGTGTATACACAGCATGCACAATGAATTGGCGACAGACTCCCTCATTGCGCATTTTACTCTTCAGTAATGTTGCCACCTTTCTTGCAAAAAAATATACCGGCCATGCTAATTTGCATAATTAATTATATATGCGTGACATCACAGGATACACTTATGTGGGGGAAATTTTATCCTATTCTGACCCCTATAACTTTTTTATTTCTCCTTATACTGTGATGTATGAGCGTTCATTTTTTGCGCCTCGATCTGTAGTTTTTAACAGGACCATTTTTGTTTTGATGTGACTTTTTTATCGCTTTATTTTTAAATTAAATTTGGGAGTTGCAGTTAGTAACTAACTACAACTCCCAGCATGCCCTGATACAGCTTGTGGCTCAGCAGCTGCCCCAAACGAAAACTACAACTCCCAGCATGTTGGACTATAGTAGTATATAATATAGGTCATTGTTTCCCAACCAGGCGTGCCTCCAGCTGTTGCAAAACTACAACTCCCAGCATGTTAGACTATATAGTAATGTATAGTAGAGGTCAGTGTTTCCCAACCAGGGGTGCCTCCAGCTGTTTCTAACTACAACTCCCAGCATGTTGGACTATATAGTAGTATATAGTATAAGTCAGTGTTTCCCAACCAGGGGTGCCTCCAGCTGTTGCAAAACTACAACTCTCAGCATGTTGGATTATATAGTAGTATATAGTAGAGGTCAGTGTTTCCCAACCAGGGGTGCCTCCAGCTGTTGCAAAACTACAACTCCCAGCATGTTGGACTATATAGTAGTGTATAGTATAGGTCAGTGTTTCGTAACCAGGCGTGCCTCCAGCTGTTGCAAAGCTACAACCCCCAGCATGTTGGCCTCTATAGTAGTTGTAGTATAGGTCAGTGTTTCCCAACAAGGGGTGCCTCCAGCTGTTGCAAAACTACAACCCCCAGCATGTTGGCCTCTATAGTAGTTGTAGTATAGGTCAGTGTTTCCCAACCAGGCGTGCCTCCAACTGTTGCAAAACTACAACTCCCAGCATGCCGGCATGCTGAGAGTTGTAGTTTTGCAACAGCTGAAGGCGCCCTGGGCGGAAAATCTGGTATAGTATATGGTGCAACATTCCGGTAGTTGGAGAATTGGTTGGATAAATACCGGCCATTGCATTGCCGCTATTTTGAATATGAAAATACCGGCCGGGTGACCAAAATACCGGCTGTGCCAGTAAAACACCATCCAGGTGGCAACCCTACTTTTCAGAGAAAGTTTGGGGGCATTCACACCACGCTTTGGCGATAGGGAAGCTCGATTCGGCAGGAGAACCAGCCGCGCCATTTCACGCTGCCCCAATCTGTGAACGGACTTCCTTTAAAGAATTTAAAAAAAGTTTACTATTCAGGTTTTGTTTTCAAAATAATGGGAAATAAAACAGACAATGCTGTATTATTTTTTCATTAAATATTTAATATCGTAGCTTGTAAAAAAGTAACAAAAATAAATTTACATGTTCTGAATATTTTATAAGCCAAGAAAAAAATACATATAAAAATGTGACTTATATATAAAATAAATAAGAGTAAAATAATAATAATAATAATACAGACATATAACTGAAAATGTAAAACTCCTCATGCATCATTATTTACTATGGATCACAACAAATTGACTCGAGACGCCTTTAAAAAAGACTTAGAGCCCGTAAGGCCGCGGAGCGCTCCGCCTTTACCCTCGCTCTCTCAGTGAACCTTAGCTCTGTTTACTTTTATCATGCTGCAGCAACCTTAGTAGTAAGCAAAAGCTAATAAAGGGGCCATTCATGTCCGTCCGTCATCCGCGTCCAATTTTCCAAACACAAACTGGAGCTTTTTCTGCATAAGTAGTTTCCAAACTGTCCCGAATCACTGAAGAATACAGCACATGGTAACTCCATAAAAGACTACATAAGGGACGTGTGTACGGGGGTTTTATTTAACTTATGGGATCATGTTTTTGTGGTTATGGTATCTTTAACTTGGGGGAAATTGCTCTGAAACTTAAAGGGGTACTCCCGTGGAAATTTTTTTTTTTTTAGATCAACTGGTACCAGCAAGTTAAACAGATTTGTAAATTACTTCTATTAAAAAATCTTAATCCTTCCAGTACTTTTTAGGGGCTGTATACTACAGAGGAAATGTTTTTCTTTTTGGATTTCTCTTCTGTCATGACCACAGTGCTCTCTGCTGACCTCTGCTGTCCATTTTAGGAACTGTCCAGAGCAGGAAAAAAATCCCCATAGCAAACATATGCTGCTCTGGACAGTTCCTAAAATGGACAGCAGAGGTCAGCAGAGAGCACTGTGGTCGTGACATAAGAGAAATCCAAATAGAAAAACATTTCCTCTGTAGTATACAGCCCCTAAAAAGTACTGGAAGGATTAAGATTTTATTTTATAGAAGTAATTTACAAATCTGTTTAACTTTCTGGCACCAGTTGATCTAAAAAAGAAAAAGTTCCACGGGAGTACCCCTTTAAGTTTCAGAGTAAGTTTCCCCGAGTTAAAGATACCATAACCACAAAAACATGATCCCCTAAGTTAAATAAAACCCCCGTACACACGTCCCTTATGTAGTCTTTTATGGAGTTACCATGTGCTGTATTCTTCAGTGATTCGGGACAGTTTGGAAGAGAAATCCAAATAGAAAACCATTTCCTCTGTAGTATACAACACCTAAAAAGTACTGTAAGGATTAAGATTTTTTAATAGAAGTCATTTACAAATCTGTTTAACTTTCTGGCACCAGTTGATTAAAAAAAAATAAATAAATGTTTTCCACGGGAGTAAGGGAAAAAAAAAGGGGAAAAAAAAGCGAAGCTAAAAAAAATAAATATGTTATAAATATAGAGGAAAAAATTATATATATATATACACAGAGGAACTGAAATGTTGCACTTCTAGATATGGGATGAATTAATTTTCCCTTTTTTGCACTCTTAAGGATGTTGTGCCATTGTTTTGATATATATGTATATATTTATTTATTTTTTTCATTGTGACCTCAGTGCCCTAGAACTTAAAGAATACCTGTCACCAAACTAATCTTTTAATATATTGTTCCTTGTGTAATTATAAGACACTTTGCTCTTTACTTGCTGTTAAAATTCTCACCCTTTATATGTTTTAAATGTGATCGAAAAAAAAAAGGGCCACTAGGTGGCTCTGTTCTGTTCCCTGCCACAAGTCAGATTTTAGTTTGGTCTCCACTTGGACTTGCACAAGTCCAAACTCAGGAAGTGCGTGCGGGGCATGGCGAGGCACAGCTCTTACAGGCTTCAGTGATGTCAAGTCTGATGGGGAACGCCCACTTTCTCCTGGCGGGAGCTCACACAATGTGAGCAAGGGGAAAGGTATGATACACAGCTTTTTAAAGTTCGGAATTTTTTTTTAAGGGCAGGAGGGGTGTTAGGAGTACTTAGGGAATATAATCTGAGTTAGTTTAGAAAATATGGTTTGATGACAAGTCCTCTTTAAAGCAATCTTTCAGTTTAGAATACCCCTTTTTTATTATAACCTGTTAGTACAGTCAACAGAGATGTTTATCTTCTGAAGAGATTACAAAGAGCGTCCTTCTCTCTAGAAGACCTGTACTGTCCTGCATTAAACAGACAACCCATTAAAGCGGTGCTGTTCCGAACACTGGAGCCGGTACTGGGAGCTCGTGACATCATAGCCCCTCCCCTCATGGCATCATGCCCCGCCCCTTCAATGCAAGTATATGGGAGGGTGTGTGACAGCTAAGGGGGCAGGGTTATGACTTCACAGGCTCCCAGCGCCGACTCCAGCGTTCGGAACAGTTTGTTCCAAACGCTGAGCAGCGGAGTACCCCTTTAACTTTCTCTGATACTGTGGGGCAAATAAATGTTACCCACTCTCTAAAAAACTGTATATATTAAAAGCAACCTAACTAACTCTTGACTGATTATTAAAACATTATTTAAACATTATTAAACTCCCCCAACATGTTTCACCACACTAAGTGGTTTCCTCAGGGACACTGGGGTAACCATTTAGTCTCCCTTACCTGTCTTAAATTCATCCCCAAACCTTTAGAAAAGTGGGAAAAAACACTTTAATGTAACTTTCCACTAAGTATTAAGTCCATTCTCTCTGCTGCCCCAATGGCAGGAGGAGGTGGGGAAAGCCGAGGATCACGGCCCGATTTATTGCACGAAATTAAACTTTCTTCTACTGATGCTAATGAAGAGTGACACATTGGTAGAGGAAGAACAAGACAAGAGCTGAAGACAAGGTACAAAGAAGATTGGATAAGATTCCTTCTAGTTACCTCGTCTCCAAATCCTAATGAAAGTGTCTGAACAAAACAAAAAACTAAACTATAAAATCACAGATATATATTATAGTTACTATAGACCATTATCGACTTCTATATGTGTGAGAAATAAGCAGAACATTTTTTCTTTCTATTTCAGAATGAAGAATAAATTTTGGTACTTTGAATTTGGCACTTCTGAAACTTTTTCCGCCACCTGCAAAAAACTTCATGAAGCAATTGAAATAGAAGTAAGTAAAATGGCGTCTCAAAGGATCCATACAGGATAAGTAATGTAATGTATGTACACAGTGACCTCACCAGCAGAATAGTGAGTACAGCTCTGGAGTATAATACAGGATATAACTCAGGATCAGTACAGGATAAGTAATGTAATGTATGTACACTGTGACCTCACCAGCAGAATAGTGAGTACAGCTCTGGAGTATAATACAGGATATAACTCAGGATCAGTACAGGATAAGTAATGTAATGTATGTACACTGTGACCTCACCAGCAGAATAGTGAGTACAGCTCTGGAGTATAATATAGGATATAACTCAGGATCAATACAGGATCAGTAATGTAATGTATGTACACAGTGACCTCACCAGCAGAATAGTGAGTACAGCTCTGGAGTATAATATAGGATATAACTCAGGATCAGTACAGGATCAGTAATGTAATGTACACAGTGATCTCACCAGCAGAATAGTGAGTACAGCTCTGGAGTATAATATAGGATATAACTCAGGATCAGTACAGGATAAGTAATGTAATGTATGTACACAGTGACCTCACCAGCAGAATAGTGAGTACAGCTCTGGAGTATAATACAGGATATAACTCAGGATCAGTACAGGATAAGTAATGTAATGTATGTACACAGTGACCTCACCAGCAGAATAGTGAGTACAGCTCTGGAGTATAATACAGGATATAACTCAGGATCAGTACAGGATAAGTAATGTAATGTATGTACACAGTGACCTCACCAGCAGAATAGAGTACAGCTCTGGAGTATAATACAGGATATAACTCAGGATCAGTACAGGATAAGTAATGTAATGTATGTACACAGTGACCCCTCCAGCAGAATAGTGAGTACAGCTCTGGGGTATAATACAGGATATAACTCAGGATCAGTACAGGATAAGTAATGTAATGTATGTACACAGTGATGTCACCAGCAGAATAGTGAGTACAGCTCTGGGGTATAATACAGGATATAACTCAGGATCAGTACAGGATAAGTAATGTAATGTATGTACACAGTGACCTCACCAGCAGAATAGTGAGTGCAGCTCTGGGGTATAATACAGGATATAACTCAGGATCAGTACAGGATAAGTAATGTAATGTATGTACACAGTGACCTCACCAGCAGAATAGTGAGTACAGCTCTGCAGTATAATACAGGATATAACTCAGGATCAGTACAGGATAAGTAATGTAATGTATGTACACTGTGACCTCACCAGCAGAATAGTGAGTACAGCTCTGGAGTATAATACAGGATATAACTCAGGATCAGTACAGGATAAGTAATGTAATGTATGTACACTGTGACCTCACCATCAGAATAGTGAGTACAGCTCTGGAGTATAATATAGGATATAACTCAGGATCAATACAGGATCAGTAATGTAATGTATGTACACAGTGACCTCACCAGCAGAATAGTGAGTACAGCTCTGGAGTATAATATAGGATATAACTCAGGATCAGTACAGGATCAGTAATGTAATGTACACAGTGATCTCACCAGCAGAATAGTGAGTACAGCTCTGGAGTATAATATAGGATATAACTCAGGATCAGTACAGGATAAGTAATGTAATGTATGTACACAGTGACCTCACCAGCAGAATAGAGTACAGCTCTGGAGTATAATACAGGATATAACTCAGGATCAGTACAGGATAAGTAATGTAATGTATGTACACAGTGACCCCTCCAGCAGAATAGTGAGTACAGCTCTGGGGTATAATACAGGATATAACTCAGGATCGGTACAGGATAAGTAATGTAATGTATGTACACAGTG
Source organism: Hyla sarda (assembly GCF_029499605.1). NCBI lineage: Eukaryota > Metazoa > Chordata > Amphibia > Anura > Hylidae > Hyla > Hyla sarda. The sequence continues at coordinate 14,674,610 of NC_079193.1, forward strand.
ATGTCACCAGCAGAATAGTGAGTACAGCTCTGGGGTATAATACAGGATATAACTCAGGATCAGTACAGGATAAGTAATGTAATGTATGTACACAGTGACCTCACCAGCAGAATAGTGAGTGCAGCTCTGGGGTATAATACAGGATATAACTCAGGATCAGTACAGGATAAGTAATGTAATGTATGTACACAGTGACCTCACCAGCAGAATAGTGAGTGCAGCTCTGGAGTATAATGCAGGATATAACTCAGGATCAGTACAGGATAAGTAATGTAATGTATGTACACAGTGAGCTCACCAGCAGAATAGTGAGTGCAGCTCTGGAGTATAATACAGGATGTTAATAAACTGGATAATGTCAGCAAATTTGAACATATTTACATGGCTACAAGGGGTGTCTCTGAAACTATGTTTACATGGCAACATTTCCGTGCATGATTTCTGTGGGAATATTCAGTTAAGAAATTCTGCTGCACTGAGCATACAGTGGAATTCTCATTCCTGCATCCATTTAACACTCAATGTTTTTCTCAGATTCTGCATGCAACTGCATTGCTGTCTATGCAGGCAGCACATTTCAGTGCAGTCCTAGTGCCGCCGAATCAAACAAATGTGCAAAATGTCCACTCGGCCTTCCTCTGGAGGACGCATCATTTTATTGGATTACACAGGCAGCCTATTGATTTAAATGAGACTGTGTAGTTCTTTATATCTCCTGTGACAGCACTTCAGGGGTATTGGACATGTGCTCTCAGGATCTCCCACAGGTAACAGACTCTCCCTGGTTGTTGACAGATGCCTGCTGGTATTAACATGAAAAACAGAGGTATCAGAAGACACAATGGCTTTTTCCAAGCATTCCAACAATTCTTCCTTTTTGGGAGTAGCAACAGGTTTGAGTCTTAACCCATTAATGAGAATGGATGTAAATGTACGTCATGGTGCGGTGGTACATAACGCACCAAGACGTACATTTACGTCATGGACATGACCATGAGCACCGAACCAGTGCTTGCATCATGCATGGCAGGTCCCGGCTGCTATCAGCAGCTAAGGACCGACCGGTAATGGTGGACATCAGCGATCACGCCGATGTCCGCCATTAACCCCTCAGATGCCATGATCAATACAGATCACAGCATATACGGCAGTGCGGCACTTAAAATAGATGATTGGATCGCCCGCAGTTCTGCCGCAGGGATCCAATCATCCATAATGGCGGACGGAGGTCCCCTCACCTGCCTGCGGCCATCTTCAGGGGTCTTCTGCTCTGGTCTGGGATCGAGCAGACCAGAGCAGAAGATCGCCGATAATACTGATCAGTGCTATGCCCTATGCATAGCACTGTTCAGTATCTGCAATCAAGTGATTGCAATAAATAGTCCCCTATGGGACATAAGAAGTGTAAAAAACAAGAAAAAGAAATGTGAAAAATCCCCTACCCCAATATAAATGTAAAACGTCCCCTTTTCCCATTTTACCCCCAAAAAGTGTAACAAAAAAAGTATAAACATATTTGGTATCCCCGCATGCGTAAATGTCCGAACTATCAAAATATAATGTTAATTATCCCGTATGGTGAACGGCATAATTGCTGCTTTTTTGTCACATTATATTAAAAAAAAATGTATATCAAAAATGTCACGCCCCCTCCCATAGGCTTGCATTGAGGGGGTGGAGCGTGACTTCACACGGGGGCGGAGACGTGACGTTTCAATGCTCTGTCCCCGTGATCGACAGTAATCAGACCCGGAACGAACACGCTCCAGGGACTGATTCTAACGGGGTGCGGCGTGCAAGATCATGGGGGTCCCCAGCGGTGGGACCCCCGCGATCCTTTGGATAGGGGATAAGATGTCTAAGCGCCGGAGTACCCCTTTAAAGTTTTATATATGCAAATGTAGTGTCAATAAAAAGTACAGATCATGGCGCAAAAAATGATCCCTCATACCGCCGCTTATAGGGAAAAATGAAAAAGTTATAGGTTGTCAAAATAGAGGGATTTTAATCGTACTAATTTTGTTAAAAAGTTTGAGATTTTTTTTTAAAGCGGTATAATACTAGAAACGTATGTAATCATCAGTATCATTTTAATCGTATTCACCCACAGAATAAAGAAAACATGTCATTTTTCATGTAAATTGTACAGCGTGAAAACAAAACCTTCCAAAATTTGTAAAATTGCGATTTTCTTTTCAATTTCGCCACACAAATAGTATTTTTTTGGTTGTGCAATAAATTTTATGGTAAAATGAGTGATGTCATTACAAAGGACAACTGGTCACACAAAAAACAAACCCTCATAATTGTCTGTGGATGAAAATATAAAAGTTATGATTTTTAGAAGGCGAGGAGTAAAAAATGAAAATGCAAAAATAATAATTGGCCTGGGCTTGGTCCTTAAGGGGTTAAAATAGTGAACAAAAAGGGGAAAAAAATATAATTTTTTAGGGATCATAGGTTGTGAATGTGTAGGCTGGCAGCAACGGTGATGGTAGATTGGTTGTTGTCTTAGGTGCCAGCATACAGCATGTAGTGGCAGACTTTTGGGTTGTAGTTGTCAGCGTACAGCAGGGGTGGTGGTAGTACTGTCTAACCAGTGGCATCTGGCATTTTTTCACATTGCTGGCTGACAATCTTATTTGATTAGGGGCCACCGCCTGCTGCGCTGAACACTCTCTCTGGTGCTTCACTGGAGGGTTGACAAGACAGAACACCCATGGCAAACTGGGCAAGTTCTGGCCAATTGTATAATCTGGTGACCCAGAAGTCCATGGGGTCTGGGCTCATGGTGTCTGTCAGAGTAAGGGCACAGCTTAGGTAGGCCTCAACCTGGTTGTTCAGGTGGTGGTTTGCATTCTTTGGTTACTGTTCATGTCAGGGTGGAATACCGGATGTAATCCTTCATCATCATGTGCTCCAACGTGAAGATGCTGCTGCTGCTCTTTCCTCTTGCAGGGGTAGTGCTGGCAGAGGGAATGGAGCGTTGAATCACTGGGGAGAAGAGACTGGATCCCCTTTCGGCAGGTGTTTGGGACTGAAAAGTCATGGCAAGCAAGCTGCGTAGATTCTCTCTATAAAATTCCAGTTTATCCTACATCTTAAAAGGCTAAACAAATTCCCCCATTCTGGAGGGTCTAAGAGTGTGCATATCCATTACCCTTTCTTTACTTCAAGCGCTTAATATGCCTGTCTAAGCCCCTGTCCCATACTGCCAAGGTTGGTCATGGTCCTCATTGTCATCATCATCATCACCACTGTCCCTTGTGTAGGTTTGTCTTCCCATATCACTTCAACAGATTCAATCTGCATATCCTCCCCCTCAGATTCCACTTTCTCATCCTCCTCATCCAGTTTCTCCTCATGAGGAACATGTGTACTGCTGTCAGCCAGATGTCAACTCTGCTCTATCCCTCTTCCCTCAATCATCATTGTCAGCGTTTGCTCCAGAAGGAATATCAGTTGCATAACATCACTGTTTTCTTTTCTGACAAATCTTGTTGCCTTTTTGAAAGGCCTGAGCATGTGACAGGTGTCTCTGATTAGCTGCCAATGCCTTATCTGAAAGTCACACTGGCTCCAAAAACTGTCTGCTGCATTAGGAAGTCTGTCTAGGCTGTCTTCTGATTGGCCTGGGAACTGCATGTCACATAGATGCAAGGATTGATTGGTTAACATGGGGTCATGGGATCTTGCTGCTAGCAGCAGGGTATTCTGGGTTACCCTGCCATCATCTCAGTGTGCCTAGTCTTTCCTCCATTCCTTCCCCCACCATTTGTTCCTCATCTTTCCTGCTATAATTAGCACTGTTGCCAGGCACACACAATCCAAATATACCCTAAAGTTCTGAGCAGGATTAAATTTAGCTGGGCTTGGCTCACTTGTCTCTAGTCAGGGCCATTCCTAGAAATTAAGATTTAAAATTTGGAGCTTAAACGCCATAAGCAGATACAGTATAATGATATCTCCACTCTAGCTGCACCATTTGGCCTCCAAGGTTCCATGCTGTCCTGTCGCCCTATCAACACCACATTTCCACTGCTGTCATCGTACGAACTCAAGTCGCTACCAACTGCAAAAGTGCAAACTAATCTCTATGAACGCGGTGTTAATGAGAGGTCCTCCGGCTAATTGTGAAGACTATCTAGTCTAACTAGTCACAATGGGGCGCTGATACCGAGCTGAATAATTGCCGCATTGCACATCCCGCTGTGCTCAATATTAAGTGAAAATAGCAGCCGATACCTTCTCAGCGCTGGTCTTAGGCCTCGACACCTATTTAAATCCTTCCAGTTGGTTTGGGGACTCCAGACCTTTATAAATTAACAGCAGGAAAATACCAAAGGTGCCAGATTGCATATTTATTGTCTTTTTTGTGTAATACTTAAATATGTATTATGAAGTGAGTGACATAAATTAGGCAGATTTCAGAATCCACAGGCCGTGGCTTGTAGAAGACCCCATGCTGTCTGACATTTCATCCTTGTCAAAGATCAAATTATTTTAATTTAGGCTGTAAATTATAAGGAATGAAGACTTCTTTGTGGGAATTCCCTGTGGTAATCTGACTTTTGTTGTTACTGCTGCTTGTCAGTGTGCAAAAAATATAATATGCATGCAAATAAGCCTGGAAAATGTGTACTATCTAATTATCTATCCAGTACATTCCACTTGAAGACAGTGGGAAGTCTGACACACAGTATGTGTTTGATTCATTGAGGCCTGCAGGGTATTTACACAAGATTACTTTTAATTATGAAATTAATATCTTTTTATCTGAAATGTATAGAAGTCGGCAGAGGCATGAGGAGAATTTTTATCAAACAATCTCCATTTTTTTACCCAATAAGTTAAATAAAATTCAGCACTAGTTTAACAATTACGGGTAGGCTGTGCATAGTTGCTGAACTGTGGGAACGGGAAGTGGACCTTAAAGTTTGGGTCCAGACTGAAGCCATTTTGATGGCTATCTCGAGCCAATGTCAGTGTCACGTACTTACCTGTCCTTGTTCCCATGGCAGGTCCGGATTCTGGTTGGCACCATTGGAAGTGTTACTGTGTCGCCCCAGCAACCTCAGCTTCTGATCTTAGTAGGATGCCAGTCAAGTGCTGCATTAGCATCTCATGTGTTCAGGCAGCATGCTTTTCTGCCCTTGGTTCTATTTTGGTTCTTTCTCTGTTCTCCTGGTTCTAACTCTCTGGCCTGGTCATTGCTAATTCTTCTTTGATGTGCCTATCAGGTTTCGACCCATTCTGTTTGAGTTCTCCATATAGCGGTAGTCCCATGGATCTGTGAGTATAGAGACTGTCGCCCAGTTGGGTGCCACGCATATGGCGGATCATTAAAGAATACCTGTCACTAAACTAAACTTGTAATATATTGTTCCTTATGTAATTATAAGACACTTTGTTATTTATTTGCTGTAAAAATTCTCAATCGTTATATGTTTTTGATGTGATTGAAAAATTGGCCACTAGATGGCTCTGTTCTGTTCTCCGCCACAAGTCAAACAGTTAGTTTGGTCTCCTCCTGGCCTGGAAGGAGACCAAACTCAGGAAGTGTGTGCGGGGCACAGCTCTCACAGGCTTCAGTGATGTCACGCCTGCTGGGGAACACCCACTTTCTCCTGCCGGGAGCTCACACAATGTGAGCAAGGGGAAAGGTATGATACACAGCTTTTTAAAGCTCAGAAAAGGGCAGAGGGGTGTTAGGAGAAGTTAGGGAATACACTGCTCAAAAAAATTAAGGAAACACTTAAACAACACAATGTAACTACAAGTCAATGACACTTCTGTGAAATCCCACTGTCCACTCAGGAAGAACACTAATTGACAATCAATTTCACATGGAACAGACAACAGGTGAAAATTATAGGCAATTAGCAAGACCCCCCAATAAAGGAGTGGTTCTGCAGGTGGTGACCACAGACCACTTCTCAGTTCCTGTGCTTCCTGGCTGATGTTTTGGTCACTTTTGAGATGGAGCCTACAAGCGACACAAGTGGCTCGGGTAGTGCAGCTCATCCAGTATGGCACATCAATGCGAGCTGTGGCAAGAAAGTTTGCTGTGTCTGTCAGCGTAGTGTCCAGAGCATGGAGGTGATACCAGGAGACAGGCCAGTACAGCAGGAGACGTGGAGGAGGCCGTAGGAGGGCAACAACCCAGCAGCAGGACCGCTACCTCCGCCTTTGTGCAAGGAGGAGCAGGAGAAGCACTGCCAGAGCCCTACAAAATGACCTCCAGCAGGACACAAATGTGCATGTGTCCACTCAAATGGTCAGAAACAGACTCCATGAGGGTTGTTTGAGGGCCCGACGTCCACAGTTGGGGGTTGTGCTTACAGCCCAACACCGGGCAGGACGTTTGGCACTTGCCAGAGAACACCAAGATTGGCAAATTCGCCACTGGTGCCCTGTGCTCTTCACAGATGAAAGCAGGTTCACACTGAGCACATGTGACAGATGTGACAGAGTCTGTAGACGCCGTGGAGAACGTTCTGCTGCCTGCAACATCCTCCAGCATGACCGGTTTGGCGGTGGGTCAGTAATGGTGGGGGGCGGCATTTCTTTGGGGGCCGCACAGCCATCCATGTGTTTGCCAGAGGTAGCCTGACTGCCATTAGGTACCGAGATGAGATCCTCAGACCCCTTGTGAGACCATATGCTGGTGCGGTTGGCCCTGGGTTCCTGCTAATGCAAGACAATGCTAGACCTCATGTGGTTGGAGTATGTCAGCAGTTCCTGCAAAAGGAAGGCATTGATGCTATGGACTGGCCGCCCGTTCCCCAGACCTGAATCCGATTGTCATACGGGCCTCATTGTGACTTATTTTAAGGACATTACATAAAGTTGGATCAGCCTGTAGTGGGGTTTTCCACTTTGATTTTGAGTGTGACTCCATATCCAGACCTCCATGTTTTGATACATTTGATTTCCATTGATCATTTTTGTGTGATTTTGTTGTCAGCGCATTCAACTATGTAAAGACGAATGTATTTCATAGGATTAGTTCATTCATTTAGATCTAGGATGTGTTATCTTAGTGTTCCCTTTATTTTTTGAGCAGTGTATAATCTGAGTTAGTTTAGAAAATATGGTTTGATGACAAGTACTCTTTAAAGTTGGTAGGGACTGTGGTTGGGGTTTATACAGGGCTGCACTGTTCCCTACATTACAGTCTATAATCTGCAGGAAGGCCCCCTTGCTTGAAAGGGCATCTTGTACTAAGATGAAAGATAGATTATTTGTTACTAACGTACACAGCAAAGGCAGTTAAAGATTAGGAAATGGAAAGGTCATTTCCATCATACTATGTACAGAAAAATACATTTTGAATGGTTAAGGAAGAACTTTCTCCTTTGTTCACTGTGGCCCCCTGCTATAACCCTAGCTAATAGTAGCTGAGATGTAGTAAACCAGCACCGCCACTACACCAAGTATATAATTTCTTGCCTCTGGCCCTGTTCTTTGCACACGGCAGTGATGCGGCTCTGGCAAACAACCATCGGGGTGCCAATTGTCAGCACACGCCTGATATTGATTACCTATCCTGAGGATAGGCTACCTAGGGGAATTGGATATTCTAGTCCTGCATCTAAATACCTTTTCCAAGGTAAAATTGCTGGTCGGTGGACCCTTCCACCCCTCGGCACTCAGCATGTAGCGCACATGTCCTGTTTTCTCCGCGCTATATACTTAACTGCTGGTATAGTGTTATAATGCCATTGACAGCACTGATAGCTTGATGTCAGATACATAGTTGTCATATACATAGTTCATACTGTTGTGCCAAAGACCATTCTACATGTTGAGTATTACTTATTTATCAATCGATCATGTGACACAAAGCGGGGAGAGAACGCGGTGAACATGGACTTTTCTTAGCACGTTCTCCTGATCAGTGGTGGTTTGAACACTGATCATCTCATCAGGCGGCATCTGCTCCTGAGAGGCCGCCTGTGGGCATAGGAAGTCATAGAGTAGCAGCCAATAAGAGGCTCTGTACATGTAGCTTCCTGTACCGCCACTGATCACTGTGACCATTTTAGAAATAAAAGAATGGGACTTCAGGGTCCAAGACCTTTTCGATAAGTGTGGGACCATGTTGAGTTGAATCCTTCCTCCAAACTCACTAGGCTTGTAGCTCATATTCTACATTGTCCATTGGGTCAGACTCTGACACTTCCCTGTGAGCAGAATATTATAATATTTTATTTTCACTTTATTTTGATGACCGGAACCTGCAATTGTACTTAACGCACAAATGACCGGCCAGGACATTGGCATGAATCATTGATCAGAACGGGGTATTTCTGCTATACTCCTTATGTCTGGTTCATTGTATGTATATATATGTATATTTACCAATTCCCTCCTGAACTTCATGCTATCATCCAGGACAGTAAAGAACTGAAAGGCTTTAGTACTTCATACAGAACGGACATTGATCATCTCCTCAGACCATCTATATATTTTATTTATGTTACTGCCCTGGTGCCGATCGGGCTCGAAACTATTCTCAACGATACTAATGTAACAGAAGATGGAGGAAGTAGTTGTCTTCCCTCGTAGAACATTTTGTTGGTCATTTCCTTAAATGCATTTCTAATTATGTGAATTCTTTCCCGGCGCTTTGATTACTGTGATTAGGAGTCTATATATAACCTGGTATAAGGTGTAGGACCATTCATTATAGATCGAGTTGGTGTCTACAGACTGTGGTTATGAGTGCACCGCCTGGAAACCATGGATTTCTTTCTTTCCTTTATTATATTGCTATAACATTGGGGATTCTGAAGGGTTCTATTAGGACTGGTACATTTAGTGAAGTGTTCTGTTGCATCTCCCACTCCTTCATGACCACCATCTCATGACATTAAAGGGGCTGCCTGGTTTAGAAAACTCAATTTCGTACAATTTTTTCTTCAGAAGTTTTTGAGTTAAAGGGGATTTTTCATGTATATAAGTTTTATTATTAGCTGTATAGAAGAAAAGACATTTATATGTTTTGTTTTATATTATATTGTAGCATTAATTTTTAATTTATAGCTTCATTTACATTTTTTTTAAATTCCCTGGGTGTGGACACAATAACTTCCTAGATTATCTTTAAAGAATGCCTGTCATTTGGCAAAGTTTTTGACATGCCCTAGCGACATGTCAAAAGTTCTGATCGGCAGGGGGTCTGAGTGTTCAGATCTCTGCCGATCAGGTGAACGAGTCTTGATCACCTGACACAGAGCCGGGAGAGAACGTGCTGATCATGGACTACTCCCCCAGCTTGTTCTCCAGATCAGTGGAGGTCTGAACACTCAGACCCCCCCCGATCCCAATTTTTGACATGTTGCTGGGACATGTCAAAAGATTTTCCAAATTACAGTGGCCATTTAAAGACAGTACAGCAGGGTTTGTGTTCTTAATGGCCTCTGAAAATCTTGGCAGTCAGTTGAAATACATCATAAATTAAGTTTGTATCTAGGCTGTATCTAGGTCTCCAGGAGTAAATTGAAGCTGGAAATAAATTCCCTGTCCTAAAATGATATTGAGTTGACTCTGTTCATTCAACCTGTCTCAGTCTATACTGCAAAGCTTAGAAGTAAGCACCAGATAAAAGGAACTCCATGTCAGTGTGTCTGCTCTAGTGACCAGTGTGGAGGCTGAACTGTTAGAATAATAATAGGTTTGTTTTTGATCATATTGTCCCAGTCTATACAGCAAAGCTAAAATGTAAACAACAGACAATAGAAACTCTATGTAAGTGTGTCTAATCTACTGACCAGTGTAAACACTGAAATATTTGAAAAATAACAATAATGGGTTCACTATGCTCATCCTGTCCCTGTCTATACAGCAAAGATGGGAAGTAAATAACAGACTATAGAAGCGTAATGTCAGTGTGTCTGCTGTAGTAACCAGTGTAAAAAATTAAATATTTGAATAATAACAATAATGGGTTCTCTGCCCACCCTGTCCCAGTCCATACAGCAAAGCTAAAAAGCCACCTACAGGAAACAAAAAAAATCTGTTAGTGTCCCTGCTCTAGTGCCCAGTGTGTAAGCTGCAATATTTAAAAAAATAAATAAATTGTATGGATGGTAAAAAAAAAAAGGGATAGTTTAAAAAAAATGAAATTCCAGGAAATACATTTCCACTTATGGAGGAGAGTCCTTTATTCCCTCCATCCATTAGCCAGAGTGGCTAGAAAGAGCAGGTATCTCTGGAGGACATCAATAGCCGCTATGTAATACAATGCTTCATTTTCCCTGTTCAGGACCTGTGACTGCCTTCTTTTTGCCTATGGACCCTCTAAAAACAGCCTCTTTTAAGAGAAGGCATGGAGGTTTCACTGAGAAGCTTTCCTAGAGCTACAGGAGAGTTAAATATGATCTCCACATTGGACAATTGCTAATTGTAAGAAGTGTCCTTTATCAATATGGAGTTCCTCTTGCTGCCCCCTATACATCAGCTGTAATCTATGAGGAAACAAGGCCGCGTGTGGTTAATTTGTCTGCAGCGCCACCACTGGGGAAATTGAGCATTAAAGGAAATCTGTCACCAGTGTCACCTGCACTAGTGCAGGGGCCACTTATGACAACAGTACTCACCTTGTCCTGTTCCGTGGCGAGGATCTTCAGTAATCTTCTCCGTTAGCTCCGCTACGGGCACCAGGCTATGGGCACGGGTGGAGCTTAGTGATGTCACCGCTGCTGTTCTCTCACAGAGAGCAGCAGCGACTGGGGCATAGGGTGGAGCTTAATGACGTCACCGCCGCTGCTCTCTGCTGGGTCCCGCTGTGTCACTAAGCTCCACCCGTGCCCCAAGCCGGGTACCAGGAGTGGAGCTAACGGAGAAGATTACTGGAGATCCCCTGCACAGAACGGGACAAGGTAAGTACCGTTGTCATCATTGTCACCTGCACTACCTGTCGGTACCGAAAGGTTAATGCAAATGACAATGGTGACAGATTTACGTTTAAAGAAACACACTAGGACTTTTTTTTATATAGTGCAGCATAGGCTTTTAGTAGATAATAAGTTTCTTCTGTGTGGGCCTTGTGCTTACCTGTTTTAGCTGATATGGCAGGCATGGGGTTTTCAGCCATACGGATTTGTAATTCCATCACTGAAATTATTTTATCTAATTAGTCTGCTGGTGCTGGAGGTCATCAAGGTGAACTGATCAGACTCATATTTTAATATGATTTGCACTATTGCAGTAAATATGCAAGATTATGGACTCAAGGGAGTCATATATCATGCTCAAGCCTTTGGCTGTCCGGGCATGCTGGGAGCTGTAGTTTCGCAACTGCTGTAGCCACACTGGTTGGGAAACACTGACATAGACAGTGATTTACAGCTCCCAGCAGATCTTTATTACTGTTATATGGAAGGATTTGCTTTATATATATATATATATATATATATATATATATATATATATATATATAATATAATTTTTTTTTTTTTTTTTTTTTTTTTTTTTTTTTCATGAGATACTAACAGTATATATAATGTGTTCCTTACAGTGTGATGGCATTCAGATGGACCTTGGAAATATCTCTCTTGAAGGAATTGCTATTCTCAACATCCCGAGCATGCACGGAGGCTCAAATCTCTGGGGAGAGACCAAGAAAAGAAGAATTAATCGAAGAATTGAAAAGAAGACTCCAGAAAAGAGGAACACGGTGACTGATGTAAAAGAGCTCAAGTTTTCAGCACAAGGTGCGTTAAATCTTATATATGTTTATGTATGTATTAAATATATGTATGTATTAAATATATTAAATATTCACTGTCCTTTCAGAAAACTTTGCATTGATCAATATAACAAGAAAATTTGTAGAATTTCTTAATAGACACAAAATGCTTTTTTCTCCTTCTATCAAGCTTCTTCCACCTCATTTAGGCCCTCTGTTAGAACAGGATTTGTGGCATTAAAGGGGTACTCCGCCCCTAGACATGTTATCCCTTATCCAATGGAACACCGTTTCCATTAGCAGGACCAGCCCTTGAGTGATAATTTTTTTTTACCAAGACTTAACCCCTGAGACAACCCTTTTCAAAATGTGGTCACTGATGACCCCAAGTTCAGCTCCCAGAACTCCTGGCGATCAGCTGATTTTGCCATTAGAAGCCATTGATCAGCTTGGAATCTCCTCTGCAGTGGCCACTGCAGGAGAAATGAGGAATTACACAACAGATATTTGGATGAATATAGACACAGTGGTAAATTGGAGTCTAAATGGAGTCTAAAAGAAAGTTGAAGACCAAGAAGGACTAAAGGTTGTCCTTCTCCTCAACCATAACTATATACAGTGCATAGTGAAAGTATTCGGCCCCCTTGAACTTTTCGACCTTTTGCCGAAACATAAAGGCTTCAAACATAAAGATATAAAACTGTAATTTTTTGTGAAGAATCAACAAGTGGGACACAATCATGAAGTGGAAGTAAATTTATTGGATATTTCAAACTTTGTTAACAAATAAAAAACTGAAAAATTGGGCGTGCTAAATTATTCAGCCCCTTTACTTTCAGTGCAGTAAACTCTCTCCAGAAGTTCAGTGAGGATCTCTGAATGATCCAATGATGACCTAAATGACTAATGATGATAAATAGAATCCACCTGTGTGTAATCAAGTCTCCGTATAAATGCACCTGCACCGTTATAGTCTCAGAGGTTCGTTTAAAGCGCAGAGAGCATCATGAAGAACAAGGAACACACCAGGCAGGTCCGAGATACTGTTGAGGAGAAGTTTAAAGCCGGATTTGGATACAAAAAGATCTCCCAAGCTTTGAACATCCCAAGGAGCACTGTGCAAGCGATAATATGAAATGGAAGGAGTATCAGACCACTGCAAATCTACGAAGACCCGGCCGTCCCTCTAAACTTTCAGCTCATACAAGGAGAAGACTGATCAGCGATGCAGCCAAGAGGCCCATGATCACTCTGGATGAACTGCAGAGATCTACAGCTGAGGTTGGAGACTCTGTCCATAGGACAACAATCAGTCGTATACTGCACAAATCTGCCCATTATGGAAGAGTGGCAAGAAGAAAGCCATTTCTTAAAGATATCCATAAAAAGTGTTGTTTAAAGTTTGCCACAAGCCACCTGGGAGACACCAAACATGTGGAAGAAGGGGCCCTGGTCAGATGAAACCAAAATCGAACTTTTTGGCAACAATGCAAAACCTTATGTTTGACGTAAAAACAACACAGCTCATCACCCTGAACACACCATCCCTACTGTCACACATGGTGGTGGCAGCATCATGGTTTGGGCTTTTCTTCAGCAGGGACAGAGATGGTTAACATTGATGGGAAGATGGATGGAGCCAAATACAGGACCATTCTGGAAGAAAACCTGATGGAGTCTGCAAAAGACCTGAGACTGGGACGGAGATTTGTCTTCTAACAAGACAATGATCCAAAACATAAAGCAAAATCTACAATGGAATGGTTCACAAATAAACATATCCAGGTGTTAGAATGGCCAAGTCCAAGTCCAGACCTGAATCCAATGGAGAATCTGTGGAAAAAACTGAAAACTGCTGCTCACAAACGCTCTCCATCCAACCTCACTGAGCTCCAGCTTTTCACAAACGCTCTCCATCCAACCTCACTGAGCTCCAGCTGTTCACAAACGCTCTCCATCCAACCTCACTGAGCTCCAGCTGTTCACAAACGCTCTCCATCCAACCTCACTGAGCTCCAGCTGTTCACAAACGCTCTCCATCCAACCTCATTGAGCTCCAGCTGTTCACAAACGCTCTCCATCCAACCTCACTTAGCTCCAGCTGTTCACAAACGCTCTCCATCCAACCTCACTGAGCTCCAGCTGTTCACAAACGCTCTCCATCCAACCTCACTGAGCTCCAGCTGTTCACAAACGCTCTCCATCCAACCTCACTGAGCTCCAGCTGTTCACAAACGCTCTCCATCCAACCTCACTGAGCTCCAGCTGTTCACAAACGCTCTCCATCCAACCTCACTGAGCTCCAGCTGTTCACAAACACTCTCCATCCAACCTCACTGAGCTCCAGCTGTTCACAAACGCTCTCCATCCAACCTCACTGAGCTCCAGCTGTTCACAAACGCTCTCCATCCAACCTCACTGAGCTCCAGCTGTTCACAAACGCTCTCCATCCAACCTCACTGAGCTCCAGCTGTTCACAAACGCTCTCCATCCAACCTCACTGAGCTCCAGCTGTTCACAAACGCTCCCCATCCAACCTCACTGAGCTCCAGCTGTTCACAAATGCTCTCCATCTAACCTCACTGAGTTCCAGCTGTTCACAAACGCTCTCCATCCAACCTCACTGAGCTCCAGCTGTTTTGTAAGGAGGAATGGGCAAAAATTTCAGTCTCTCAATGTGCAAAACTGATAGAGACATACCCCAAGCGACTTATAGCTGTAATCGTAGAAAAAGGTGGCGCTACAAAATATTAACTTAAGGGGGCTGAATAATTTTGCACTCCCAATTTTTCAGTTTTTTATTTGTTAAAAAAGTTTCAAATATCTAATAAATTTTGTTCCACTTCATGATTATGTCCCACTTGTTGTTGATTCACTCTCATTAAAAAAATGTTTGCTCTTGCACCCCTTATGGTAAATAAAAAATCTTTCTAATATACTTTGTTTAAAAAAAAAAATGAAGTTTTATTTGTGTGTAAAAAAAAAGCCCTACTCTCCCTACTTGTCCCTACTTGTCCTACTCCAAAGTCTAAAGTCCAAAATCAGGAAATGCAGTCTGGAGTGCTGAGGAGTGTGTGTGCAGCCTTAGCCAATCATAGCTCACCTCACACAGAACTGCTCTGGGCTGTGTGTAGCAGAGTGAGGGAGGAAGTTCTCCCCTGTATGGCTTCAGATTTTCACGCCTGCTGGGGAACACCCCTTCCCAGTCTGTGAATCTATACTATTGATACAATAGACCAGTGACGTGTGATCTTTGGGATTTTACCCATATTTAGACCCTAAATAAGCAAACCCTGGGATGCTATAGCCCTATACTACACACTACATACCTGATCCAGTGTCTTCTATTCTTTCTGCTGATCAGTAATGGTCTCAAGAGTTGGGCCCCCACTATCATGCATTAATGGCCTGTCTTAAAGGGGTACTCCACTGCTAGGCACTTTACCCCCGATCCAAAAGATAAGATGTCTGATCGCGGTATGCCACTCCCCCACACCCCCTCCATGCATGTTTATGGGAGGGGGTGTGACAGCTGTCATGCCCCCTCCCATAGACATGCATGGAGGGGGGTGGTGTGACATCACAACCACTGCCACCGGAACCCCATTCAGAGCGCCAGGTGCTGCTTTGGATTGGGGATAAGATGCCTAGCAGCAGATTATCCCTTTAAGGATTATTCCCTAGGTATTCCCATCATAGAAATTGATGATATCGGCACAGGATATAAATGTCTAGTAGACAAGAATTTCGCTGGGCTTCCAAATCACTTCGTTTTATTAACTATAAAGTCAACTTATTTTTAACCATTTTGATAATAGTATTTTTGAGACTTTTTGACTAATTCTTAAAAAGTACCTTATTTAAAGGACATCATGTTTTCCTATTTTAATAGACGTATATTTATTTTCTTCGTGAATCAGGGTATTTGTGTTCCTCGCCGAGGTTCTGGGGGTCAGGAGGGAATTATCTCCTCATTGTTCTATGACAGACACAAGCTGATTAGCGGCTGATAGATCTGGTTCTACGCACAATGGATCGGAAAATGTGCGCAGTAACGTGGATGGTAAAAAGTAACGCCTGATTGCCTTTTGGAAAGACGGAGCCATCTGAGACTTTGCCAAACATTTCTATTTTAGTCTTTAGTGTCCCTACCGCCTGTTATATACTAAAGGGTTCCCATTGTTATACCTTTGAGCTATGTGACACTATTTTTCCACCAAGACCTCTCTTTTATATCTTGTTTGTGCCTCTTTTTTATCCATATTGCCCTATAGGTCTGGAATTTATATATTTTTTACTAAATTATAATTATTATTTTTTTCCCATGTTTAACCACATACTATGAAAAATATGATAAAAGTAAAGCAGCATTTTCTCTGACTTAAGTCAGACCAGTATTCTGACCCCTCCATACATGTGCATGCTCAGGTCAGCTGAGCATGCATGTGTAAGCTGCTGCCAGACTCTTCTGACTGTGGCTTTTCTTCCTGTTCCATCATAGCAAGTTATCCCCTATCCATAATATAGAGAATGAGTGTCGGATCACATGGGGGCTTGACTGCTGGGACACCACATGATCTCAAATACAGGGACTTGAGTCAGACTAAAGCAGTGATCACACATGCACACCACTGCTTTCTTCATTCTGAGAATTGCCAGAGATAGGGAGTACAGCACTGGTTCCCATTGAGAATGAATGGAAAGGTGGTGCGTGTGCATTAGTGCCGCTCCATTCTGGCGGGAGACTCGTGTACCCTTCCTCTTTCCTGACAGGAAGTTGTGTACTCATCTCATTGTCAGTGTGGTGTTGTCTCAGCAGCTCTCCTGCTCCTCCCTCTCCACTTAGATGATGCATCATCCTCTGCTGTCTCAGTAGGCATGGCTTGCTCTTGTCTCTAAGCTCTAGCCCCACCCCCTGAGTGATGTCATCACCTCTGACCACCCATACAGCCTCCATTACCATCTTCCTTTCATATTCACATATATCTTTTTTTGGGACAGTTAGGGAAAAAGGAGGTGTGGTTACAGCATGCTGCCCTGTGCTGAGCAATGCCACAGGCAAAGAAGCAGACAGGGAATGAATACAGCAGGTTCTGCAATCATTGATTGTGTAAGAGTCTGCTTAGAAATGAGATGTTCTGCAGCAGCTCTGGGCAGGGAACTGGCAGGAGGGTGAAAGGACTGGGATGAAGAGCTGAGGGAAAGCAATGCATTCTGGGGATTGTAGTATTGAGCAACTGCTTGACCAGAAAGTACAACCAGGAAATACAGGCCTATGAGCTTCAAAAAAAATGGATTTTAGGTGATTTCAGAACTGGAGAAGATGGGTAAGGAATGCTTTATGCTTCCGCTGTATTTTTATGGGATTTTTTAGTTGTTTTTTTTTTTTTTTTTTTTTTTTTTTAATCTGATGCCGGAGTGCCCCTTTAATCTGAAGCCTTTTTCTCATGCTGTAATGTGACAAAAAAAGGTAAAATATAAAGAGTCCAATCATTCCTTACATAAATGCAGAGACTATAATTGTGTCTGGAGAAATACTTTTTAACTTCAGAAAAACAACAAGAACATCTTCGGTTTGAGGAAAAATTGTTCCAGTTTTGAAACATTGTCATTGATTTAAACGCTGTTGTCACCTTAGTGACAACAATTGAGATGGTTACCTTAAAAGACTAAAATAGCATTACCCCCTCAAATCTTATGTTCTTAGCTGAATTTGTTTTGGCATATAAAGACACTAATGCACCTGCAGATCAAATGTTCCCATCAATAGATGACATCTGGATTGAAGACAAAAGCAGTGTGTGTCATTAGAGATACTGTAGTAGAGGGCAGAACTCCGCCTGACAGCTTCGGCTTCCACAGACGACATCACAGTTTGAAGCCATATTTTTCTGTAACAACTTTTTTTTTTTAAATAACTTATTAATTATATGTATAGAAACTTGTATTACACCGAATTCAAGGTTGTTCTCAGGGGCTGATCCTAGCATGGGGACCACAAAAGAGGTAACACAGTTTTTGGGGAAGAACGGAGTTCATTCTATGTAGTGTTGAGCCAGCTTTCCAAAAGCTACTGACGACCCTTCTACTGACGACAATTTGACGATATTGGTGAGTGAAAACTCACCAATATCGTCAAATTGTCGTCAGTGGAAGGGTTAAGTTGCGCTGCTAGGCAGCACAACTTAACTCTCTTGTCACAGTAAACCAGCAATTTCACTGTATAATGTATACTCCTCCTCACCCCAAGGAGTTATCTAGCACTGCTCAGCAGCGCTAATTAGCATCTTTCGTCCTGTTTTTTTCATTATTGCCCTTTTGTGTGACTCCTTATATGTAATTTTTTATGTTATTTTCATATCAATAAAAAACTAATATTTTAATTTCCAAATTCATTAATGTCTGGAGGTTTTTTCTTGTGCCTTGTGCACACACTGTAGGTGTTATATTTAGTTCATTTCTGATAAATCTCCACTATTCTTCTATATCAGTGGTCTCCAACCTGCGGACCTCCAGATGTTGCAAAACTACAACTCTCAGCATGCCCGGACAGCCAACGGCTGTCCGGGCATGCTGGGAGTTGTAGTTTTGCAACATCTGGAGTTCTTCAGGTTGGAGACCACTGTTATATATCTTTTGTGCTGGAGCCTACATTGGGGAAAGGGACTTTATAGGTTCATCTTTCATGCTGGGCCGAGCTATACCCGCGGTTGTACCCAAATCAAATCCGGGTCTAGGGGACTTGGCTCGCTGAATTCTTATCCTATCCAACTTTTTAGCCCCTTCATAACTCACCTTCCTATTGGGTGCGTGATCCTACAATAGCTTTTCTTAAAGTCAGGCAATGGGAGCATTGACCATACAGTTGCAAGAAAAAGTTAGTGAACCCTTGATTGGCTTCTGTATTGATAACTAATAAATTGTCTGATTGTCTTCTAAGTAGCAAATATAGCAATATTTATAACCCAATCAAACTAAACTAATAGCATTCAACCAATCCTGCTGTTCATATATTTTATTGCGCACATTGAGTAAACATTCACTGTGCAGGGGGAAAGAAGTAAGTGAAGCCTTTGGAATTAATTGGATTTCTGCGTTGGCAACTAAAAGAAAATGTGGTTTAATTGTTATCTAAGTAGTGAATTTAGATAAACACAATTTAACTAAACTAATATCATACAAACAGTCCTGTTGTTCATGTATTTTACTGCGCACATTGAGTAAACATCCACAATGCAGGGGGAAGAGTAAGTAAGTTATTTAGAATTACCTGGATTTTTGCATTGACAACTTAAAATTTTCTGATTGTTCTCTAAGTAGCAATTATAGACAAACACCATCTAACTAAACTAATAACATGCAAACAGTCCGGCTGTTCATGTCTTTTACTGTACACATTGAGTAAACATACACAGTGCAGTGGGAAAAAAGTAGGTAAACCCTTTGGGATTACCTGGTTTTCTACAATTTATAGAATGTGTTTAATTGTGATCTAATTAAAGAGTGAGAAATAAAGATAAACTCAATGGCCCAGGTTTAGCCATCTGAGATTAAATGCATGTGACATATCACAGCCAATGGCACAAAGTGCTCTGGTAAAATAAAAGATAACCTTTGAAGGGTTGCTATCTGTCTGAGACCAAAATCAAACACCTTTTTGTCTTCACTAATAATGCTGACAGTCGTGGTGTTCATGTCTTTTTCTGAGTCCATGAAGTAAACATCCACAGTGCAGGGGCAACATTTAAAGGGGTGCTCATTTTGTCCAGAAAGCTCGGAGCCAGAGGGGTTACGTCACGCCCCCTCCATTCATGTCTATGTGAGGGAGCGTGTTGGCTGACACGTCGCCCATCCCATAGTCATGCATGGAGGGGGCGTGGCATGACATCACAAGGGGCGTGGCCACACCGTTGCAACCACTGCCGCAGGAACCCGGTGTTTGTTTAGAATGCCGGGTGTTGCGGGAGATCACGGGGGCCACCAGCAGCGGGAGAAAAGAAGTACCCCTTGCAGCGGAGTACCCCTTTTAGTAATCCCTTTAATGTGGTAAGTTAGTATCTGTTGATCTATTTTGAGCAACAATCACCTCCACCAAACACTTCCTGTAGCGGCAAAAAAGGTCTGTACAACTTTAAGGAGAAATGTTAAACTATTCTTTGTAAATATATTTTAAATCATAAATTTTTTGGGGTGCCTCTTCAGTCCTTTTTGCATCTCGCCTTCTATTTAACCATCTAAATGCCCCAATCGATGCTGACCATGGCGACCAGGATTGGAGTTATTCCATGCAAGAGCATTATTAATAATATATTCACTTGTCAGATTTGTTGCAGAACAATCTGAGATGGAAAAAAAAAAAACTAAATGTTTTCCATGATACAAAGGTCATTCAGATAGAACGGGCATTAAAGGGGTACTCCCGTGGAACATTTTATTTTATTTTTTTCAAATCAACTGGTGCCAGAAAGTTAAACAGATTTGTAAATTACTTATATTTAAAAATCTTAATCCTTCCAGTACTTATCAGCTGCTGTATGCTCCACAGGAAGTTATGCAGTTCTTTTCTGTCTGACCACAGTGCTCTCTGCTGACACCTCTGTTCATGTCAGGAACTGTCCAGAACAGGAGAGGTTTGCTATGGGGATTTGCTCTTACTCTGGACAGTTCCTGACATGGACAGAGGTGTCAGCAGAGAGCACTGTGGTCAGACTGGAAAGAACTACACAACTTTCTCTGGAGCATACAGCAGCTGATAAGTACTGGAAGGATTAAAGGGGTACTCCGCCCCTAGACATCTTATCCCCTATCCAAAGGATAGGGGATAAGATGTCAGATCGCCGGGGTCCCGCTGCTGGGGACCCCGGGGATCGCTGCTGCAGCACCCCGCTATCATTACTGCGCAGAGCGAGATCGCTCTGCACGTAATGACGGGTGATACAGGGGCTGGAGCATCACGGCTCCGCCCCTCATGACTTCACGGCCCGCCCCGTCAATACAAGTCTATGGGAAGGGGGCGTGGCGGTCGTCACGCCCCCTGCCATAGACTTGCATTAAGGGGACGGGCCGTGATGTCATGAGGGGCGGAGCCATGACGTCACGCTGCTCCGGCCCCTGTATCGCCCGTCATTACGCACAGAGCGATCTCACTCTGTGCAGTAATGATGGCGGGGTGCTGCAGCGGGACCGCGGCGATCTAACATCTTATCCCCTATCCTTTGGATAGGGGATAAGATGTCTAGGGGCGGAGTACCCCTTTAAGATTTTTTAATAGAAGTAATTTAATAGCCAGTTAATTTGAAGATCATTGTTCACCACCGGAGTAACTCTTTAAGAAGGCACCCAGGAGTAGTCACCCCCTTCTTACTGTGTCTGTTGCTAAGCAACAAACTGTAAATTATTCAGTTACCTCTAATAAATCGTTGCAGTGATCTATATATTCATTCGTCCAATATTTTGAGTGATGTTATAGAGTAATATTTTTCTCCTTGGTATGGAACTCCGATCTTCTGGTCCCCCGCTGGTCACGTCTTGTAGCTAAAAGTTTCCCACTTAGTTTCCTTCCATCGTGCCTGTACTTCTTGACTTTTCGCTCTAGTACATCGTGGCCGGCGCGTTTCAGGATGTAAAGGATACAATACATTTATATGCATCGGTCTGTCGGTGTGCACCGCCGTACTTATGCATTCCGCGCTCCATAATTTGGTTGATTACTTGACTGAAGCGTTGTTTCTTTAAATGTCAAGAGTCTCTTTGCTGTCGACGACTTCCATTGTCTGCCTGGGATCCTTGGCTTGGCTGCTTTTAGCACTCGATGAATTAGTCATGTTGTACGGTTGTGCTGTTTGGAGACTCTCGTGCCCTGCGTTTGTAAATTGTGGTTAGAGGCTGAAATGTTCACGTTACAATCGCTTTACTGCCGACAATTACCGGTAATCATCTGCAAGAAACTTATTTTCCTTTCCCCTTTTTCAGATGATGGATTTGAACAAGTATAATATTATTATCATATTTGCGGCTACTATTTCTTCTGGGTTCACTTGTTTTTTTGTCGTATTTTCGTAAGTTGCCTGTGATTGTTGCGGATGGGGTCATTATTTTATCGTCACAGCGATATAGAATTTTATTTATTTATTTATTTTATTTATTTATTTTATTTATTTATATAGCGCCTACAGATTCCGCAGCGTCAGGACCACCACTGGTGATGCAGGGATGGTGGGTGACTCACCCCCAGATGTGATTCACATGGAAAATAGTGTTGAGCGGCATAGGCCATATTCGAATTCGCGATATTTTGTGAAAATATATGGACGAATATTGGTCATCACCTGTCCCCGCCGCTCCGGACCGTCACCGCACGTCACCGCTGCCCTGGATGTCGCCGTCCATCACTGTCACCGCATCCCCGAAGCTCCGGCAAGGCCTCTGCTTCCCCGGCATCCTCGCTCTCCGTCGCCGACATCACGTCGCTACGCACGCCGCTCCTATTGGATGACGGGACGACGTGCGCAGCGACGTGATGACGATGGAGAGCGCCGACGATGCAGGGGGTCCCGAAGACGACGCGCCGGAGCCCCGAGGAGAGGTAAGTGATCGTCAGCGGACCAGGCGGGGCACCGTAAACGGCTATCCGGTGGCAGCTGAAGCAGTCTGTGCTGTCGGATAGCCGTTTATGTGATGGCCCCGACATACAAAAGCATCGTATGTTGATGCGGCCTTCAACATGCGATGGCCTCTGAGAGGCCATCGTATCTTGAAATGATCATATGTCGGGGCCATCGTAGGTCGGGGGGTCACTGTATTCGCAAAATTCGCATATTCGCAATATTCGTGGCCTTTTTTCACTATGCGCCATAAAATTTGCATGCACATTCACCATAAAAGAGTGATAAAAGAGCTAAAAGAACGTAGGGATCAATATGCGCAAAAATTAGCATATGCAGTCTGACACAGTAACTAGCATTGGAGCCTTGTTTACACCACAAGCTGGAAGCAGGGAGGGATGATCACTGTGATGTGTACTGTGAAAAAAAAAAGCGAATATTTGTAATTGCAAATCTTTTGCGCTATATTCGAAATATTCATGAATATGTGATATTCGCGATAAATATTCGCATTGCGAATATTCGTGCCCAACACTAATGGCAAACTGCTGACACTGTTAGATGCTGTTAGGACGAGGAGCAGGGACGTGCACACATAGACTTAAAAGGGGGCTTGAGCCCCTGCCGTTTTAATGCACCTGCCCTATAATGCCCTCACTGATTGGGACATTCGTGGGGTGATGTGGGTCCCATTCAGCTGACAAGACTGCTGAAGGTCCCTTACCTCAGGAACTGTGTTGTGGTAACGTAAGTAATTTACAAACATTTTTTTTATTAAAAGTGCCCTTTATTTCTATTTGAGCCCATGCCCCCCCAAAATGTCTGTGCACGTCCCTGACGAGGAGACACATGGAACCTTTTATAGATCCGTCTTTGCTTCCATAATGTAGAAAAATGTTTTTACTCTCTGGTGCAAAGATTCAAAGAGGTGTTCCCAAGACCCTGAATGGCCTCACTTGCCCTCCCATCCCTGTCCCTATTTAATTGACAGTCAACTGAAAGTAGAGCCCAGTTTTCATTTCTTGCTCCCATGCCGTGCATACAAATTGTGTGCATATTTGGAAACAGGGCTCGGCTTCCAGCTGACTGTCAATCAAGCAGGGACAACGTCTAAAGAAGTTGTCCCACCAACAACACATATTCTAGAGTGAGTCACTACCACCTTGCATCAATCGTCAAGGCCCTGCAGGAAGCCATTGCCTGCCGGAGAGGGCTATCCAACCGGCTACACACGGAGATCGTTCGGGCACAGGATCGCAATAGACTGATTTTACTTACAACTCTTATCAGCCGGTGTATCGCTGATGCGATCTGTATGCTGCAGAGGAAATTCTTTTCTTTTTGAATTTCCTTTTTGTCTTGTCCACAGTGCTCTCTGCTGACACCTCTGTCTGTGTCAGGAACTGTCCAGAGCAGGAGAAAATCCCCATAGCAAAACTCTCCTGCTCTGGACAGTTCCTGACACAGACAGAGGTGTCAGCAGAGAGCACTGTGGTCAAGACAAAAAAGAAATAAAAAAAAAGAATTGAATTTCCTCTGTAGCATACAGCTGCTAAAAAGTACTGGAGGGATTAAGATTTTTTTTATAGAAGTAATTTACAAATCTGTTTAACTTTCTGCCACCAGTTCATAAAAAAAAGTTTTCCACCGGAGTACCCCTTTAAGGACAGTTTCTGCTATTCATTTCCACAATATATACCATTACCAACAGCGCTGAAACATTGAACTACACTGATCCCTCAACTTACAATGGCCTCTACATAGAATAGTTTCAACATACAATGTTTGTTTCTGGACCATTGTAACTTGAAACCAGACTCTGTGAAACATGTCACAACTGGAGGAACTGACCAATCAGAATGGTAATTTTAATGGTAAATTACCTTGTATTACTGAAGTGTATGCACTGACTGATGTCTGGTAGCGCCCCCTACAGTACAGGGAGGTAATACATGTCCTGTACTCTTTACCTGTATTACTGAATTTTATGCACTGACTGGTATCTGGTAGAGCCCCCTACAGTACAGGGAGGTATTACATGTTCTGTACTCTTTACCTGTATTACTGAAGTGTATGCACTGACTGGTGTCTGGTAGAGCCCCCTACAGTACAGGGAGGTATTACATGTTCTGTACTCTTTACCTGTATTACTGAAGTGTATGCACTGACTGGTATCTGGTAGTGCCCCCTACAGTACAGGGAGGTATTACATGTTCTGTACTCTTTACCTGTATTACTGAAGTGTATGCACTGACTGGTGTCTGGTAGCACCCCCTACAGTACAGGGAGGTATTACATGTTCTGTACTCTTTACCTGTATTACTGAAGTGTATGCACTGACTGGTGTCTGGTAGCGCCCCCTACAGTACATGGAGGTATTACACGTTCTGTACTCTTTACCTGTATTACTGAAGTGTATGCACTGACTGGTGAATGGTAGCGCCCCCTACAGTACAGGGAGGTATTACATGTTCTGTACTCTTTACCTGTATTACTGAAGTGTATGCACTGACTGGTGTCTGGTAGCGCCCCCTACAGTACAGGGAGGTATTACATGTTCTGTACTCTTTACCTGTATTACTGAAGTGTATGCAGACTGGTGTCGGGTAGCGCCCACTACAGTACAGGGAGGTATTACATGTTCTGTACTCTTTACCTGTATTACTGAAGTGTATGCACTGACTGTTGTCTGGTAGCGCCCCCTACAGTACAGGGAGGTATTACATGTTCTGTACTCTTTACCTGTATTACTGAAGTGCATGCACTGACTTGCTGTCTGGTAGCGCCCCCTACAGTACAGGGAGGAACTACAAGTTCTGTACTACTTTTTACCTGTGCCAGGGTTAGCTGCTCCTTTGGACACCAAGTAAGGGCGGCTCCATTTGGGACACTGTGTGTACTGTACAGGACCCTGAAGAAGCTCCTGTCCTCTACATAAACCATTGTGTCCCAACCAGGGTGCCTCCAGCTGTTGCAAAACTACAACTCCCAGCATGCCCGGACAGCCGTTGGCTGTCCGGGCATGCTGGGAGTTGTAGTTTTGCAACAGCTGGAGGCACCCTGGTTGGGAAACACTGAAATAGACAGTGATTACAGCACTCAGCACTTCTTTCTTACTTTTATATGCTTTTTCTGTATTAGTTATCTACTTATTTTTCTTTAATCCTCACTTTTTCCTATTTATGACATTTTGGTGGTTTCAGAACCAATTACCGGGTTTCCATAGAGTTCTGGTCTCAACATACAACGGTTTCAACATACAATGGTCGTCCTGGAACCAATTAATATTGTAAATTGAGGGACCGCTGTATTTAATTGTCACCGGTTACTGGCATATGAAATTACAGGACGTAATAACTGGATTATTATATTTACATTTTTATTCTTCCATTATTTTTAAATGTGTACTCTATGGGGGAGATTCATCAAAACCCATCCAGAGGAAAAGTTGCCCAGTTGCCCATAGCAACCAATCAGATCACTTCTTTCATTTTCAACAAGGCCTCTGCAAAATGAAAGTAGTGATCTGATTGGTTGCTATGGGCAACTGGGCAACTTTTCCTCTGGACGGGTTTTGATAAATCTCCCCCTATGTTTTTATAAGTGCAGGTGTTGGTCCTATTTGTAATACCTTTATGCTTTATATTACGTACGCTATCGGTAATGTGGCGTCTCAAGGGCCCTGCGATCTTTATTTGTCAAAGCATGCTAGCATTTTTATTCTATTTTATTTTTATTATTACCAATATAGTTAAATAAAATCCATATAACACAAATAGAGAAACGGAAACACAGCCGCACATCCACCATTTGTATTTTGATCTATTTGCTTTTCAGCTTAAATAAAAAAAAAACTAACAAGAAGCAAGTAGATCAAAATACAAATGGTGGATGTAGGCGGGTCTTAATTGTGGCGCCCTCACTCAGCCGTATAGGGGAACCGTATTTAATGCATGTCTATGAGCCGACCGAAGTGAACCGCAGCCTCCGGTCGGCTGCATTTTCGGCAGTATGCGGTTTCCCGTGGTCGACCACGTTTTTGCCTACGGTCGGGAAACCGCATACGGACGAAAAAGCAGCCGACCGGAGGCTGCGCTTCACTCCGGTCGGCTCATAGACATGCATTAAATACGGTTCCCGAATACGGCTGAGTGCGGGCACCGCGATTAAGCCCCGCCCACCCCTCCTCCCAGCCGTATACGGGAACCGTAGTTCAAATCGTAGTGTGAACCCAGCCTAACCTTGAGGACTGTTATTCTGTTAAGCCATATTCATCTCGTGGGGTATAGGAGAATCTTAAAGGGGTACTCCGGTGGAAAACTTTTTACATTTTTTTTTTTTTTAAATCAAGTGGTGACAAAAAGTTGAACAGACATGTAAATTACTTCTATTAAAAAATCTTAATCCATCCAGGACTTATTAGCTGCTGAATACTACAGAGGAAATGATTTTCTTTTTGGAACACTGAGCTCTCTACTGACATCACGAGCACAATGCTCTCTGCTGACATCTCTGTCTATTTTAAGAACTGTCCAGAGTAGGACAAAATCCCCATAGCAAACATATGCTGCTCTGGTAAGTTCCTAAAATGGACAGAAATGTCAGCAGAGAGCACTGTGCTGGTGATGTCAGGAGAGAGCTCTGTGTTCCAAAAAGAAAATAATTTCTGCTGTAGTATTCAGCTGCTAATAAGTACTGGAAGGATTAAGATTTTGTAATAGAAGTAATTTAACTTTCTGGCACCAGTTGATTTAAAAAAAAAAAAAAAAAGTTTTCCATCGGGGTTCTTCAGTGGAAAATAATTTTTTTCAATTCAAACTGTGCCAGAACATTAAACAGGTTTATAAATTACTTCAATTAAAAAAATCTTAATCCTTCCAGTACTTATTAGCTGCTGTATGCTCCATGGGAGGTTGTGTAGTTCTTTTCAGTCTGACCAAAGTGCTCTCTGCTGCCACCTCTGTCCATGTCAGGAACAGTCTGGATCAGGAGAGGTTTGCTAAGGGGATTTGCTCCTACTCTGGACAGTTCCTGACCTGGACAGAAGTGGCAGCAGAGAGCACTGTGTTCAGAATGGAAAGAACTATGCAACTTCCTGCGGAGCATACAGCAGCTGATAAGTACTGGAAGGATTAAGATTTTTAAATAGAAGTCATTTACAAATCTGTTTAACTTTATGGCACCAGTTGATTTGAAAACATTTGTTTTCCACCGGAGTACCCCTTTAACAATAAACTCGGTTACATGATAGTTTAATGAGCTGCACCCCAACCCTTTGGCATTCCATAATTTTTTATTCTGTTGCTGCGTTCACATTTTTTCGGACACATACGATGTGTGAGATTTATTTAGACTAACTTTTATTATTATGTTTTTTTTTTTTATTATTTCAGGGTACAGTAAATGTGACTCTTTAATCACTTTTCATTACATTTTAAGTGGCAAGACAACATTTCTGTTACGCCGAGCGCTCCGGGTCCCCGCTCCTCCCCGGAGCGCTCGCCTCATCCTCGTTGCTGCAGCGCCCCGGTCAGATCCACTGACCGGGTGCGCTGCGGTACCGCCTCCAGCCGGGATGCGATTCGCGATGCGGGTGGCGCCCGCTCGCGATGCGCACCCCGGTCCCCGTACCTGACTCGCTCTCCGTCGGTCCTGTCCCGGCGCGCGCGGCCCCGCTCCCTAGGGCGCGCGCGCGCCGGGTCTCTGCAATTTAAAGGGCCAGTGCACCAATGTTGGTGCCTGGCCCAATCTTCCCAATTACCAATTAGTGTGATCACCTGTGTACTTCCCTATATTACCTCACTTCCCCTGCACTCCCTGGCCGGATCTTGTTGCCTTAGTGCCTAGTGAAAGCGTTCCCTTGTCTGTTCCTAGCCCGTGTTCCTGACCTCCTGCCGTTGCCCCTGACTACGATCCTTGCTGCCTGCCTCGACCTTCTGCTACGTCCGACCTTGCTTCTGCCTACTCCCTTGTACCTCGCCTATCTTCAGTATCTTCAGCAGTCAGAGAGGTGAGCCGTTGCTAGTGGATACGACCTGGTCACTACCGCCGCAGCAAGACCATCCCGCTTTGCGGCGGGCCCTGGTGAAAACCTGTAGTGGCTTAGAACCGGTCCACTAGCGCGGTCCTCGCCAATCCCTCTCTGGCACAGAGGATCCACCTCCTGCCAGCCGGCACCGTGACAATTTCTTTCTTCCAAAAAACGAGGAAGGGGGGAAGATGTCCTCATTTTTATATTCCCTTAAAGGGGTACTCCACTGGCCAGCATTTTGAATATTTTATTCCGAAAGCTGTGTGTACGCTACTGGGGGTCAGCCACGCCCCCTTCTTGCAAGTCTATGGGAGGGGGCGTGGTGTAATTGTCACAAGGCGGCGTGGCCGACCCCTCAGCGGGCACACAGCGTTCGGAACTAAATGTTCCGAATGCTAGCCAGTGGAGTACCCCTTTAACCATGAGTATTTGTGGTGGTCCCCAGTGGCCTCTCCTTGCCGGCCTTGACTGATAACTCTCCCCCTATACCCAGACAGTGAGAGGGCTAATAAATAAAAATGGTGGGGCGTGGGGAAGCTGTTGGGGACCACCCTGATTGTTCCCTTCAGAGTTGAAAATAAGGACCTGGATGTATAGAGATTTGCACCCTGTATCCGAATACATATTACTCATTACTTAATTGACCCCTTAAGTGCCAGGACATCAGGGATTGATAGATATGCAAATTAGGTCTTGGAACCCACTGGGAATTCTCCTAGATTATGCTAGAGCCCAGTACAGTTCAGGCCCTTTACCAGTTAGTCCAATGGTGCGCCCCCTCTCAAAGTCTTCCAACTGGGCACTATGTCTTTGAGTGAATTGTAGAGACATGTCTAGCAGTCAGTGATCTCTCACCAAGAGGTACACTATCCAAAAGTAGCCTCTGAGAGTTCTCTACAGCAATCCCCAAAAAAATTCTGGGTGCATGATTATTATTATTAATTATTATCATTATTGCTATTATAATTATCATTATTATTATTACTATTATTATTATCATTATTGCTGTTATTATTATTATTATCACTGTTTTTATTATCATTATTATTATTTATTTTAGCATTATTATTAATTTACAGAATTATTTTTTTTTGTCAAGTGCAAGCATATCATAGGTTTGTCTGTTTTTAAGGGGCACGTTTTATTATATCCAAAATGTACATTAGACATTATTATTATCATTATTGCTGTTATTATTATTATTATAATTATTACTGTTATTTAGAGATGTAGCTAATTGTTCGCCGGCGAACAGTTCCCGGCAAATTTAGCATGCTCACGTTCGCCTCGCCGGGCAAACATATGTGAAGTTTGATCCGCCCCCTGTGAGTCAGAGTCAGCAGACACATTACAGCCAATCAGCAGCAGTCCTTCCAGACCCTCCTACCTCCTGCACGGACGCCATTTTACCCTCATTCGGCATGCTGCAGGCTTAGGAAGTAGAGGGTCAGAGAAGCTGCTCCTGCTGTATAGGGAAAGCAATAGCTAGGTTGCTGCTAGGAGGTGCATTCAGGGTCCAGTTTACTCCTAAAGCACAAGTCTAACATCTGCTTTAAGGACAGCACCCAAAAAAGCCCTTTTTAGGGCTGAAAGATATCAGTCCGTGTGTTTTGCAACAGCTGGAG
Source organism: Hyla sarda (assembly GCF_029499605.1). Lineage (NCBI taxonomy): Eukaryota > Metazoa > Chordata > Amphibia > Anura > Hylidae > Hyla > Hyla sarda. The sequence goes on from NC_079193.1 coordinate 14,704,565, forward strand.
GCACCCTGGTTGGGAGGGAACCACTGGTTAAAAGGGGTACTCCAGAATAAAACTTAAGTTCCTTCAAGCAATTAACTACTACAGTATTCAAAGGGCTGAAAGATATCAGTCCGTGTGTCTTGCAACAGCTGGAGGCACCCTGGTTGGGAGGAAACCGCTGGTTAAAAGGGGTACTCCAGTATAAAACTTAAGTTCCTTCAAGCAACTAACTACTAACTACTACAGTATTCAAAGGGCTGAAAGATATCAGTCCGTGTGTTTTGCAACAGCTTGAGGCACCCTGGTTGGGGACAACTGCTTAAAAGGGGAACTCCGCTGGCAAGCTTTTTTCTTTAAAGCAACTAACTACTACAGTATTCAAAGGGCTGAAATATATCAGTCCGTGTGTTTTGCAACAGCTGGAGGCACCCTGGTTGGGGACCACTGCTTAAAAGGGGAACTCTGCTGGCTAGCTTTTTTGCTCATTGTCACACTAGTGCAAATCATATTTGGTGTGACAGTTGTGCACATTTTTTTAAAAAATACCTTTTTTGGCTGTTAAATAAAACCAGTCACTGTCAGTTCACGTCACAGTTGCCAGTTTTTTTTTGCCTGCAGGGCAAATTGTGTCACCCTAGTGCAAATCACATTTGGTGTGACAGTTGTGCAAATAAAAAAAAAACCTTTTTTGGCTGTTAAATAAAACCAGTCACTGTCAGTTCATGTCACAGTTGCCAGTTTTTTTTTTGCCTGTAGGGCAAATTGTGTCACCCTAGTGCAAATCACATTTGGTGTGACACTTGTGCAAATTTAACCAAAAGCCCACCCCGCAGGGGCCGTCGTGGTGCTGGGATTCCCTTTGGACCTAGAATGGCCAGTGTTCAGAGGCCACATACCCTGAATCCCCAAAGTTCTGAGGACTCAGTTGACTGGCTATCATAAGACACCCAATCTACTACAGCTTCCGCTCGGAACCTTGACGCACCATCCTTTGCCTCCTCTAGCTTAGCTTTGGGCACCACTCATGCTACCACTTGCCCGCCTGCCGCCACCACCAACACTAGCACCACAGCAGCTTTACTTGATCCATCAGAGGAGTTATTTACACATCAGTTTGAAGACATGAGTGATGCGCAACCATTATTGCCAGAGGATGTAGTTAACAGGGATATGTCTCAGTCAGGCAGCATTACACACATGGACGTACGGTGTGATGATGATGTTGTACCCGCTGCTGCTTCCTTTCTTGAGGTGTCAGATAGCGGTGAAGGTGTTGATGATGACGATGTGTCCGTGGATGCTACGTGGGTGCCCGCTAGAAGAGAAGAAGAGGGGGAAAGTTCAGATGGGGAGACAGAGAGGAGGAGGAGACAAGTTGGAAGCAGGGGGAGGTCGTATCAAGGAGCTAGTGGCACAGTCAGACAGCAAGCATTGGCACCCGAGGTCAGCCAGACGGGATGCCAATCAGCGCATGCTGTTGCCACCACCAGAATGCCGTCATCGCAGAGCTCAGCAGTGTGATATTTTTTTTTGTGTGTCTGCCTCTGACAACAGCGAGGCGATTTGCAACCTGTGCCAGAAGAAACTGAGTAGTGGGAAGTCCGACACCCACCTAGGCACAACTGCTTTGCGAAGGCACATGATGTCACATGACAAACGCCTATGGGATCAACACGTCAGTAGAAGCAGCACACAAAGTCAAAGCCGTCATCCTCCTCCTGGTCCAGCATCTTCAGCCAGGTCAACCATTGCTGCCCTCCTTGCCCCCTCTCAACCAGCCGTCTCTCGTCTTGAGCAGTTCCTGCTCATCTGCCCACAGTCAGGTGTCTGTCAAGGAGATGTTTGAGCACAAGAAGCCAATGTCTCAAAGTCACCCCCTAGCCCGGCGTCTGACAGCTGGCTTGTCGGAACTGCTAGCCCGCAAGCTTTTACCATACAAGCTGGTGGAGTCTGAGGCCTTTAAAAAATTTGTAGCCATTGGGACACCGCAGTGCAAGGTACCCGGCCGAATTTATTTTGCACAAAAGGCAATCCCCAACCTTTACTCCATTATGGCATGTCTGGCACACAGTGAAGGGGCAAGGGTCCATCTGACCACTGATACCTGGTCTGCAAAGCATGGTCAGGGCAGGTATATCACCTACACTGCGCATTGGGTAAACCTGGTGACGGCTGCCAAGCATGGAATGCGTGGAGAACGACTTGCATGGAGAACGACTTGACCGACAGGTAGCAGACTACCTGGCCTTAACCGCAGATATCAACACTCTGAGGAGCGATGAACCCCTTGACTACTGGGTGTGCCGGCTTGACCTGTGGCCTGAGCTATCCCAATTTGTGCTCGAACTTCTGGCCTGTCCCGCTTCAAGTGTCCTGTCAGAAAGGACCTTCAGTGCAGCAGGAGGTATTGTCACTGAGAAGAGGAGTCGCCTCGGTCAAAAGAGTCTGGATTACCTCACCTTTCTTAAGATGAATGAGGGATGGATCCCGAAGGGACTGACACTGAGCGATACATTTGACTGAACAAGGCCTGATCAGATGAGATGCGTGACTTATCCGCCACCAAGTAGGGTTCAAGCCGCAATGTTTTAGGGCACGTTCTGCATGGCGAAACAGCCGTTGCTACAATACCAAATTTTTATCCATGTGTCCATGCCTAATTTTTCTGGCCTCTGCTACTGCACTTGTTATGGTGCTGCAATTTTTCTGGCCGCTGCTACAGCTGCGGCTGCGACAATACCCAATTTTTCATCCATGTGTACTTGCCTAATTTTTCTGGCCTCTGCTGCTGCACTTTTTCTGGTGCTGAAATTTTTCTGGCCGCTGCTATAGCTGCAACAATACCAAATTTTTCATCCATGTGTACATGCCTAATTTTTCTGGTACTCTCTGCTGATATCTCTGTCCATTTTAGCAACCGTGGATATTAGATGAATCTTATGTGCTGCCTAAAGGGAGGCTCTAACTATGTGCTGCCTAACATGGGGGAATCTATGTGCTGCCTAAAGGGGGGGAATCTAACTATGTGCTGCCTAATATGGGAGAATCTATGTGCTGCCTAAAGGGGGGATCTAACTATGTGCTGCCTAAAGTAGGACTTTATGTGCTGCCTAAAGGGGTCTATAGCACGTTATTCCAAAGAATTTAGGAATAATAGGTGATTTATGCCCTTTATGGATTAAAACCAGACTCTGCATCAACTATGTCATTTTCCATGGGAGTTTTGCCATGGATCCCCCTCCGGCACGCCACAGTCCAGGTAACAGTCCCCTTGAAACAACTTTTAAATCACTATTGTGCCCAGAAAGAGTCCCTGTGGGTTTTTAAATTTGCCTGCCCATTGAAGTAAAATTTTATGTTTGCGACATCACTACTGTTATTATTATTATCATTATTATTACTGTTGTTATTATTATTATTATTATTATTACTATTATTATTATTATCATTATTGCTGTTATCATTATTATAATTATTACTATTATTATTATGATTATCATTATCACTATTATTATTATCATTATTACTGTTATTATTATAATTATTATTATTATTATTATTTATTTTAGCATTATTATTAATTTACAGTATTTTTTTTTTTATCAAGTGAAAACATATCATAGGTTTGTCTATGTTTTTAAGGGGCACGTTTTATTATATCCAAAATGTACATTAGACATGTAGTGTGAACCTGGCCTTACAAGATGAGGAGGAAAAAACTGAAAATGTAAAAAAATAAAAAATAAATAAAAAGGAAAATGGCCGCTATGGGAAAATGATGAGGTGACGGTTTTTTTATACAGAGAGTACAGTGGGAGAATTCAGCCCCCCCCTTTACAAGCTGTATACCGCCATCCTTCATTATAGGAGAATCATTTCATATCATAACATACAGACGCTGTTCCACTTATTAACCCTTTGTGGTCATCTCTACGTTGGACGCCTCGTCGTCATGCGGACACCTTGCTCCTCAGTGACTGCGGATGGAGAACATTCATCCTTTACTGACAGAGGAGACCATTTATTATTATCATCATAAATCCAGAGTCTTTGATATATGGTAACAGGTTAAAATGGCGCTCATTACAGGAGCTCCCGGCGCCTCCGAATCGTTGACATTTTCTCTCTTTTGCTGGCGAACGCTTCCCATCGCTGTCTCCCCTGCTTCTTAGGTGAGAAATGAGCACAGTGGGGGCCGGCAAGTAAATGACAGGACTTACTTAGTGAACAGGCGAGGCCTGCGCGCCCGGCCAAGGGGCTGCAGATGGAAACTTCTCAGGTTTTGTCTCATTCGGAGGCGCGCAGCTAAAAATGTCTCCTTCACGTATCAATATTTACATGTTCGGTGACTATTCTGTCAGGAATGCCATAAAAATAGCTTCTCCGGCAGCTGTTCGCAGCGTTATTTAATGCATCATTTAATCGGAAGTTCAATTATAAATAGAGGGAAAAAATAGATGATATATTTGTTTAAGGTACAGGAGGGGGGAGGGGGGGGGGGCTTAAAGTCGCGAATGTGTTATTATTCAGAAACATTATTATTTCCAGCATTTTATAAGACCACAGAGATCACTTGGAGATGGATTGGAACTTTTAAAGGAACTTTTTCTTAACTCCTTAGTAACTTCCATCGTACAAGTACTGTGTATATAATGTGTGCGGGGTAAATGTGCCATGGGGTCAGGCTGATTGACTACACAGCATCTGAGAGGCTAGACAATGCTCTGTGAGCTAAACAGCCTGGGCTCCTGTCTGATACATTGTACATAGCTAGTCCTGCCCTCAGATGAGGAGTGATACAATTGTATCCAGTCTAGACAATGCTCTGTGAGCTAAACATCCTGGACTCCAGACTGATACATTGTACATTACTAGTCCTGCCCTCAAATGAGGAGTGATACAATTGTATCCAGTCTAGACAATGCTCTGTGAGCTAAACATCCTGGACTCCAGACTGATACATTGTACATAGCTAGTCCTGCTCTCAGCTGAGAAGTGATACAATTGTATCCAGTCTAGACAATGCTCTGTGAGCTAAACATCCTGGACTCCAGACTGATACATTGTACATAGCTAGTCCTGCTCTCAGCTGAGAAGATACAATTGTATCCAGTCTAGACAATGCTCTGTGAGCTAAACATCCTGGACTCCAGACTGATACATTGTACATAGCTAGTCCTGCTCTCAGCTGAGAAGTGACACAATTGTATCCAGTCTAGACAATGCTCTGTGAGCTAAACATCCTGGACTCCAGACTGATACATTGTACGTAGCTAGTCCTGCTCTTACCTGAGAAGTGATACAATTGTATCCAGTCTAGACAATGCTCTGTGAGCTAAACATCCTGGACTCCAGACTGATACATTGTACATAGCTAGTCCTGCTCTTACCTGAGAAGTGATACAATTGTATCCAGTCTAGACAATGCTCTGTGAGCTAAACATCCTGGACTCCAGACTGATACATTGTACATAGCTAGTCCTGCTCTCAGCTGAGAAGTGATACAATTGTATCCAGTCTAGACAATGCTCTGTGAGCTAAACATCCTGGTCTCCAGACTGATACATTGTACATAGCTAGTCCTGCTCTCAGCTGAGAAGTGATACAATTGTATCCAGTCTAGACAATGCTCTGTGAGCTAAACATCCTGGACTCCAGACTGATACATTGTACATAGCTAGTCCTGCTCTCAGCTGAGAAGATACAATTGTATCCAGTCTAGACAATGCTCTGTGAGCTAAACATCCTGGACTCCAGACTGATACATTGTACATAGCTAGTCCTGCCCTCAGATGAGGAGTGATACAATTGTATCCAGTCTAGACAATGCTCTGTGAGCTAAACATTCCGGACTCCAGACTGATACATTGTACATAGCTAGTCCTGCTCTTACCTGAGAAGTGATACAATTGTATCCAGTCTAGACAATGCTCTGTGAGCTAAACATCCTGGACTCCAGACTGATACATTGTACATAGCTAGTCCTGCTCTTACCTGAGAAGTGATACAATTGTATCCAGTCTAGACAATGCTCTGTGAGCTAAACATCCTGGACTCCAGACTGATACATTGTACATAGCTAGTCCTGCTCTCAGCTGAGAAGTGATACAATTGTATCCAGTCTAGACAATGCTCTGTGAGCTAAACATCCTGGTCTCCAGACTGATACATTGTACATAGCTAGTCCTGCTCTCAGCTGAGAAGTGATACAATTGTATCCAGTCTAGACAATACTCTGTGAGCTAAACAGCCCAGACTCCAGACTGATACATTGTAGCAAACTAGCAGAGATCTTTGTAGTCTCTAGCATGTTGTTTCTCTTCTCAGCTGAGAGCAGGACGAGCTATGTACAATGTATCAGTCTGGGGTTTACACTGTGGAGCTCACAGAGCATTGTCTAGACAAGATAGAACAGGACTAGCTATACACAGGTGTACCACGTTTGAATGTAAGCAACTTTTAATTTATACACCTATTATTTATTAGAGAAGATATTATCTTTTTTTTTTTCAAGGAAAATTAGAAGTGGAAATAATTCACCTGTGACACGGAGCTGAAGATGATGAGATGAATTGTGCTCCATTAATGATAGACCTTATGCATTTTAATCTCACTTGGAAGCCAGCGTGTGCTTTCTATATATGTAAACCATCTGCTGGCACCTCCTAAAAGACTCGAATTATCCCAACCAGACATGAATTATTTACTGGGTTTTGATGGAAAATTATTACTTACCACTCAAGCTGAAGATGGGATTTCTTATATTTGGCATTTTTAATATCTATCAATCTATCTATCTATGTATCTATCTATCTATCTATCTTATGTCTATCTTATATCTATCTATCTCATATCTATCTATCTCATATCTATCTATCTATCTATCTATCTATCTCTCTCATATCTATCTATCTATCTATCTATCTCACATCTATCTATCTATCTATCTCATATCTATCTATCTTCTATCTATCTATCTCACATCTATCTATCTCATATCTATCTATCTATCAATCAATCATCTATCTATCTATATATCTATCTCCTATCTATCTATCTCATATCTATCTCTATCTATCTCATATCTATCTATCTCATATCTATCTATCTATTTCACATCTATCTATCTATCTACTATCTCATATCTATCTATCTATCTATCTATCAATCATCTATCTATCTATATATCTATCTCCTATCTATCTATCTCATATCTATCTCTATCTATCTCATATCTATCTATCTCATATCTATCTATCTATTTCACATCTATCTATCTATCTATCTATCTATCTCATATCTATCTATCTCTATCTATCTATCTCATATCTATCTATCTATCTATCTATCTATCTATTTTTCTTTCTTTATTAGAAAAATAGATGATTTTAATCTCTTTTTAGTGTGTGTTGTGCAGTATGCAGTTTCATATTGTAATTTATTTTTTATTCATTTATTTTTTTATTTTTACATGATTATGGTGGGGACCATCTTGTTCGAGACGCTTTTAATAACATTTAGAAGAGAGTGTTGTGGGCATGCTCTGTAACATGTGCAATGGTCAGTGTGCAGGGAGGGGGAGCAAGGGAGCTGTGAGACTAACCTATTGTAGATGGTGGATCCTGTGTTATCTATATGTAGGTGTCACCTTTATTGTAATTCTACCCGTGTTGATAATAAGGAGACGGTTGAATCGTTTTCTGTACAGAAATGTCATCTGTGGCCACAGTGAATATAGCAATATTTCAGGATGTTAATTTACTTATTCATTTATTTTATAGACAGTAATGTAAAAAATCAATAAACAAAGAAAAATACAAAAAATTCTTAAAAATGTTTACATATATATCTTGCATGAAAAAACACATGATTTAATAATTATCTTAATTTCTGGTTTCACATGAATCATAACATTAAATGTTTGTTTAATGTTAAATGTCGGGATAGGAGGTCGAGATAGGAGGACGGGAAAGGAGGACAGGATAGGAGGTCGGGATAGGAGGTCAGGATGGGAGGTCGGGATATGAGGATAGGATAGGAGGACGAGATAGGAGGTCGGGATGGGAGGTTGGGATGGGAGGTCGGGATGGGAGGTCGGGATAGGAGGTCAGGATAGGAGGTCGGGATGGGAGGTCGGGATAGGAGGTCGGGATAGGAGGTCATGATGGGAAATCGGGATAGGAGGTCGAGATAGGAGGATGGGATAGAAGGTCTTGGTAGTAGGTCGAGATCGGAGGACGGGATAGGAGGATGGGATAGGAGGTCGGGATAGGAGGTCAGGATGGGAGGTCAGGATATGAGGACCGGATAGGGGGTCGAGATAGGAGGTCGGGATAGGAGGTCGGGATAGGAGGCCGGGATAGGAGGTCGGGATGGGAGGTCGGGATAGGAGGTCAGGATGGGAGGTCGGGATGGGAGGTCAGGATAGGAGGTCGGGATAGGAGGTCAGGATGGGAGGTCAGGATGGGAGGTCAGGATAGGAGGTCAGGATAGGAGGTCGAGATAGGAGGACGGGATAGGAGGTCGGGATAGTAGCTCGAGATCGGAGGACGTTATAGGAGGTCGGTATAGGAGGTCAGGATAGGAGGTCGGGATATGGCAACAATATATAAGGACGGGATATGAAGTCAAAAGCTTCCTCCTTTGTTTATTTTCCTTCCCAACAAGGATTAGGAAGGAAAAAACGGGCAATGCCGGGTACTCAGCTAGTAATAATAATGAAAATAATAATGATAATCATCATCATAATCATCCTCATCATCATAATAATAAAAGTAATATAAATAATTCAAGATAATAATAATAACAACAACAACTATTATTATTATTATTTTTATTATAAAAACTATATAAATAAATATAAAAAACAATATTAATAGTTCAAGATAATAATGATAATAATTAAGGATGAGCAAATCTAATCTGACGAATCCAATATCGCCGCGATTCGATCACACGAATCGCTTCATTAAACTCCATTTAGTACAGTCCAGGCTCCAGGGCATCTAAAATGGCGGATCCACATGTGAGGACATGGGGCAAGGGACTCTCGAAAGGCGGCAAGGCGGGTAGGCAGGATGACCCTGAATCTTATCTCACATTAGGTTGTCAGCATAGTTCCCCCACACTAGGTTGTCAGCATAGTTCCCCCACATTAGGTTGGTAGTATAGTTTCCCCCAAATTAGGCTGGCAGTATAGTTCCCCCCACATTAGGTTGGCAGTATAGTTCCCCCACATTAGGTTGGCAGTATAGTTCCCCCACATTAGGTTGGATGTATAGTTTCCCCCACATTAGGCTGGCAGTATAGTTCCCCCCACATTAGGTTGGCAGTATAGTTCCCCCACATTAGGTAGGCAGTATAGTTCCCCCCACAATAGATTGTAGTTTCCCCCCACATTAGGCTGGCAGTATAGATCCCCCCACATTAGGCTGGCAGTATAGTTCCCCCCACATTAGGCTGGTAGTAAAGTTCCCCCCACATTAGGCTGGCAGTATAGTTCCCCCCACATTAGGCTGGCAGTATGTTCCCCCACATTAGGTTGGCAGTATAGTTCCCCCCACATTAGGCTGTCAGTATAGTTCCCCCCACATTAGGCTGTCAGTATAGTTCCCCCACATTAGGTTGGCAGTATAGTTCCCCCCACAATAGGTTGTAGTTCCCCCAGATTAGGTAGGCAGTTGCCCCCACAGACATACAGCCTTCAGCCATATATACAGTGTATGGCTTGAGGCTGTATGTCTGTGTACTGCCCCACTTCAGTGCTCCGACCACCGCTCCGTGGTCGGAGCACCGAAGATGACGTGCCGCTGGTAACTTACCACTCGCGTGTCCTCCTCCTAGCTGCTCCGCTCCACTCTGCTCTGCTTCTATGGGCGCACGCATGAGACGTCAGTGACATCCCTGCATGCGCTACCTCCCGGCGGCCCCTGCATTTTTAAAGTCAAGGCGGGGCCGCAGAAAGGTTACCGGGACATTCTTGTGTCCCAAAAAGATCTTTCAGGACACAGGGATGTCCCGAATGTGACAAATTAATCTGGGGGGGGGTGGCAAGTGCCCCGTTGACCCCCCAACCCCCCCCCCCAGGATCCGCCACTGCTGCTGCACTGGTGTACAGCAACTCTGAAGCTTAAAGGTGCCAGTTAGGCAGAGCACTAAAAGCCATTGTCACCTGCTATTATAACCTAATAGTACTGTACTGGGCGCTACTACACAGCGATTCTGTACTGCTGCAGTTGGTTGTACAACAACTGTAAAGCTAACGGGCCAGTTAGGGTGAGCATGAAAAGCCATAGTCACCTGATTACAGTGCCTAATACAGGTTGCATAGCAGAGCTTATTGTCCTCTCATAAGTGTAAGGTTTTTTTTCCCCTGAAAAACTACTTTTGGCCTAGTTACTGTGAAAGGCCAGCCAAAGCTACACCCTTGTTTCTGTAGCCTTATACAGTTTGTAGTGGAGCGCATAGTCATCCTCTCATAAGTTTAAACTGTATGTACACCTATGTGGTGTAGGTTTTTTTTCCTGAAGAACTAATTTGGGCCTAGTTACTGTGAAAGGCCAGCCAAAGCTACACCCTTGTTTCTGTAGTCTAACACAGTTTTAAGCGTGGAGCACATTGTCCTCCTCTCATTAGTGTAACATATACGCCGGTGTATAAATATGTCAGGCAGAGAAGTGCCAGGACATGCACAGAGGAGTGGCAGAGGCCTAAATGTATCAGGCGCAGGCAGAGGTCGCAGCAGAGTAAGGGCGTGTGGCAGCAGGAGTTGCAGCGAAAGGTCTGAGCTCCCGGTGTCAGCTAGCAGTCGTGTCTCGACCAGCAACCCAGCAGCTGTGATTGATTGGTTCACTCGGTCATCCACTTCATCCCAAGTGACATCCGACACCCCCAGTCAACAGTCGGTGGGTTCCTAAGACTCAGCCCTCAGTTGGCATTGTCCTCATGCTGCTGCTGCCACCTCCAGGCTCTGTCATTGACCCACCATATGGTCTCCTCATGCTGATGCTCCCACCTCCAGGCTCTCACATTGTGCTGCCATAAGGTCTCCTCATGCTGATGCTTCCACCTCCAAGCTCTGTAATTGTGCTGCCATATGGTCACCTCATGCTGTTGGCACATGAAATTAAACTTTAAAAATTTTAATCTATATAAAATCTTCAATTTACATTTTACAAAATATCTTGAATCTTTTCAATTGTGAGGCCCTATGGTCTCGTCAGGCTGATGCTATCTCCAGGCTGTGTTATTCTGCCACATTATGGTCTCCTCATGCTGCTGCCACCTCCAGGCTGCATCATTGTGCCACCATATGGTCTCCTCATGCTGTTGGCACATTAAATTAAACTTTTAAAATTTTAATCTATATAAAATCCTCAATTTAAATTTAAAAAAATCTCTTCAATCTTTTCAATTGTGAGGACCTATGGTCGTTGTCATATATTACCTGTGGAATTACCACAAGAATCCAATGAAACAGGTTGGAGCGATAGCAATGAACCATAACTGATTAAATGAAACATTCGCACTTTCACGGTCTGGGGGGCGCTGAGAGGCAGGGGCTGGAACAGGTGGTTTCACGCCTCGGGGTGGTCCTCCAGCTCGATGCTCACCAGTATGGGTCCTCAAAAAAGGATTTTAAAAAATTTAAATAAATTCAAATAAAATAAAATAAGAATTTAATAAAAGAATCTCTTTAATCTCTTCAATTGTGATACCATATGGTCTCCCAACCCTGCTGCCACATCCAGATGCTCTGCGGCAGTGATTCTAATAGCAATGCCTGTAATCTGCATGTCATACTGAATAACAGTATTATTTTAATAACACAGCACACTCCCTATGCGTGGTACGACAAGGCAAAGTGTTCTACACCTCTATTAAAGGGGTACTACTGTGGAAAACTTTTTTTTTTTAATCAACTGGAGCCAGAAAGTTAAACAGATTTGTAAATCACTTCTATTAAAAAAAATCTTAATCCTTCCAGTACTTTTTAGGGGCTGTATACTAAAAAGAAATCCAAAAAAAGAAATGCATTTCCTCTGATGTCATGACCACAGTGCTCTCTGCTGACCTCTTCTGTCCATTTTAGGAACTGTCCAGAGCAGGAGAAAATCCCCATAGCAAGTATATGCTGCTCTGGACAGTTCCTAAAATGGACAGCAGAGGTCAGCAGAGAGCACTGTGGTCATGACATCAGAGGAAATGCATTTCTTTTTTGTATTTCTCTTTAGTAGACAGCACCTAAAAAGTACTGGAAGGATTAAGATTTTTAATAGAAGTGATTTACAAATCTGTTTAACTTTCTGGCAACAGTTGATTAAAAAAAAAAAGTTTTCCACGGGAGAACCCCATCAAGGCTTTCTGTAGCCCAGAAATAGCCGTTTTTATTAGCGATTCGCCACAAATAAATTCGGACCGAAACAAATTTTTTCTGAAAATTCGGCAAATTGGCCGAATCAATTTTTTTCAAAAATTTGCTCATCTCTAATAATAATAATAATCAACATCCTCAGCATCATAATAAAATTAATACAAATAATACAACATAATAATAACAACAACTTAAACTATAACAAGAACAATACAAATATTACAAGATAATAATAATAATAATAATACGTTTACATTTAAAATAAAAAAAAATTCTGTTACATTGTAACAATTAACACTAATATTTTAGTATTATTATTATTATTGACGTCAGAATTAAAAAAAAAATATTTACTTCATCATAAGAATATTTTATTGTGATTTTTTTATGTTTTTTTCTCGCCCACTTTGAGAGTCAAGGCTGCTTTCTCCAAATCTGACTGAGAATAGATCAAAGACAAGACACTCAGCCTGTCATAAAGCCAAGAGTATTTTTATCATTAGGTCTGTTGTTTTTATTGCTTTCCTGAAAAGGTATAAAAGCTTTGTGTGGCCAGTCATCACATCATCCCGATGATTCAGGAGAGCAGCTCATCTGTATAATGACATTGCGACGTCCTTCACCTGACTTAATCCGATCTGCGTGTGTTTGGATCGCGGCTCGGTACTTTGCTTTCTATTGCTGTTTATTGTCGTATGAGACGAGAATAAGACATATTTGGGGTCTTGCATTCAGAGTAATATGGGGAGATATTAATGGGGTACTCCGCTGCCCCAGCGTTCGGAACGATTGGAGCGGGCAGCGGGGTTGTATTGTCACAGCCACGCCCCCTCATGACATCACACCACGCCCCCTCAATGCAAGTCTATGGGAGGGGACGGTTAATCAAAATCTGTTCAAAGGAAAAGTTGCTGAGTTGCCCGTAGTAACCAATGAGATCGCTTGGCGATCTAATTGGTTGCTATGGGCAAATCAGTAACTTTTCCTCTGGATAGGTTTTGATAAATCTTCCCCACAGAATCATATCTGCCAAACATCGTCTGCTGCTCCTTTTACGTCTGGCTTTGGACAAAAAGGAAGAGTTAAAGGGGTACTCCACTGCCCTGCTTCCGGAGCTCCGCGACGTCCAGAAGTTTATTGTTCCAAATGTTGTGTGCGGGCTTCTGTGTTCAGGGCTGCCCCTCGTGAAGTCACGCCGGCCCCTCGTGATGTCACGCTCGACCCCTCAATGAAAGTCTATGGAAGGGGGCGGGCATGACATCATGAGGGGTGTCCCTGAATACGGAAGCCCGCACACAGCGTTCGGAACAATAAACTTCTGGACGTTGGGGAGCAGAGCTCCGGAAGCAGGGCAGTGGAGTACCCCTTTAAGTGACTAGTTGGGCTGGAACTGCTTGGAGCTCACCTGTGTCCTCTGGGGGTGGTTCTCAGCTCTGCTACCTATTAGGGAGGTGTATCCCTGATCACCTGCCTATATAAGCTAGGAGCAATGATCAGTTTATAGTCTGTGAAAGGTTATACCTTAACTGACACCTCCTGCTGACTGGATACCTGCTTGTTTATTGATCTTGAGCTTTTCCCTTGACTCTTCTCTTGCTCTCCATTCCTGTACTCCGCTATCTCCTGGTACCGACCTCGGCTAGACTGACATTGATTTGACCATTTGTGTGTGTGTGTCTTAGTGTATCTCTGTTAGTTTGTGTGCCTCTAGCTGTTTCTAGACTCCTACTGTTTTTGTATTTAATTATTTTGACAATGCTGCCCCAGCACTTAGCAGTGAGGGTTTGTCATCGTGGTTGTCAATCCATCACATTAGGTAGGAACAGTGGCTGTGGGTGAGTTAGGGCTCCACTGTTCCCTGACCATACATGACAGCTCCCTCCTTTGTTTTACTACTATGCAGACAGTATTACGATTTTGGTGGAAATTCCCCTCAAATCTGATTTATGATGGAAAAATAATGTAGAGATATATAACATATTCTGCTTTTTCTATATCTGTCCTCCATTTGTTTCACTTCTTTTAATGAGAGATTCAATGGTTTGAATGTTCCCCTTGCCGGACCATCAGTATAAGAGAATTACCAGCAAAAGTTGGAAGATAAAATACCCGAAACTGTAATGTCCTCATCCCCTTCACTCTAAGGGTCTTTTCACACTGCAGAATTTCCGCTTGCGGAATTCTGCCTCCAGTTAGAGCCCATACACTTCTATGGGATTCCGCAAGCGGAGATTCAGAAGTGTGAATGGGAGTGCGGAATCCCATAGAAGTCTATGGGCTTTAATTTTAGGCAGAATTCTGCAAGCGGAAATTCTGCCGTGTGAATAGACTCTTATTCCTTATCTTCTTTTATTCATAACAATCCAGCTGTTTGGTGTTATTACGTCATACTCTGCTGTTCTATTGCCACATAGCTGAGAAAGTTTAACCCTTGATGAACACAGCCTTGTTTGCCAACTAAAGAAGCACACTCACCATCACTAGTTTTACAGCGCCATTTGCTTTATTCCAGTGCAGCAGCATCCATGTGTTTGATTACTCAAATTTGGTGACCAAATCCAAATTTTTTCGGTGTGTAATGGTTACAACAGAATGACTCCCAGACCCCTTCAGCTCCACTTTCTATCTCTATGGGATCAGGATTTATAGTTTTTGTACACCTCCCCTTCAGCTCTATCTGTATACTACTGCTGCTATCTCTATGGGATCAGGATATATAGTAGTTATACACCTCTTCTTTAGCTCTATCTGTATACTGCTGCTGTTATCTCTATGGGATCAGGATATATAGTAGTTATGCACCTCCCCTTCAGCTCTATCTGTATAATGCTGCTTCTATGTCTATGGGATCAGGATATATTGTAGTTATACACCTACCCTTCAGCTCTATCTGTATACTGCTGCTGCTATCTCTATGGGATCAGGATGAATAGTAGCTATACAATCTTTTATTGGAAAATCATCATCATAAAATTAACAAAAAAATAAATCATAAACAAAAACAGATATCTGAATATTTCTCCAGAGCACATTAGCAGGATTATCAATTTTAGCAGAATTATTCTTCAGTCTGGTCACATGTAACATATACAGGTCAAAGTATTCCTCAGACAGTCACTGATATATTATAGTCGGGCTTTGGTCTTTAGACTGTTCACTTTAAAGGGGTACTCCGCTGCTCAGCGTTTGAAACAAACTGTTCCGAACACTGTAGCCGGCAGCTTGTGACCTCATAGCCCCGCCCCCACCCATGATGTCACACCCCACCCCCTCAATGCAAGTCTATAGGAGGGGGCATAGACTTGCATTGAGGGGGCGGGACAATAATGTCACAAGCTCCCGACGCCGGTTACAGCGTTCGGAACACTTTGTCCCAAACCCTTTTAAGGCTAAAGATCCTCAGGTGCATACAGGTCACCTCACTTTCTTAGTCTTTTTCCTCTTGCTGTGTCCTTTCACCCCATCTCTTGGAGGATACAGGTTCTTCAATGTCTCTCTCCTCCTCCTCCGCATTCACTTGGATACTTGGGGGACACATTTCACCATTGTCTTCTCCCAGGACACTGAAGTTCCAGGTGAGATCTCCACAGCAGATGACTCCTGGGTCTTTACATATTGGTGAAACTCAAATTCAAATGAAACATTTTTCCCTTTCACCATTTGGAATCCTTCCTCCACATCACACTCAGTGGCTCTGCTGGAGGTATTTGGGTCCTGATGTACATATGAGGCCTCTGTCTCTCAGTTGTCCTCTCAGATGACTCAGTGCTAACAGGAGGCACTTCTTCTCCTTCTTCTTTCTTCTTCTTTTGTCTTCTTCATTCTTCTTCTTTCTTCTTTTTTCTTCTTCTTTCTTCTTCTTCTTTCTTCTTCTTTTTCTTCTTTCTTCTACTTCTTTCTTCTTCTTTCTTCTTCTTCCTTCATTCTTCTTCTTTCTTCTAATTTCTTCTTCTTTCTTCTTTCTCCCTTCTTCTTTCTTCTTCTTTCTTCTTCTTCATTCTTCTTTCTTCTTTTTTTCTTCTTTCTTTTTTCTTCTGTCTTCTTCTTATTTCTTCTTTCTTCTTTTTTCTTCTTCTTCTTTCTTCTTCTTTCTTCTATCTTCTTTCTTCTTCTTTCTACTTCTTTCCTCTTCTTTCTTCTTCTTTCATCTTCCAGATTCACCTCATGATGGTCACTTGCATTTTGCTGTATAGTTAGAGTTGTCTCCAGGGCAGTGGCACTTTGTACCCCAGAGCTGCTCTCCCCTTGTACATCCGATCTTACAGGTTGATCACAGGATTCATGCTCCTCAGTTTCATCCATTGGATTGCAATTATTCTTGTTGTGCGGTGCAGAGGGGCATTCCTGGAAGGTATGTCCACGTTCTGAACACAGGTTATATATGACCTGACCTGTTCACGAGTCCCTTGTATGATCCAAAGCTCCACACATTGAGCAGTTTACCAGAGGGCAGGTATAAGCCAGGTGTCTGCCCCCACATCTATGGCACAGTCTTGTTTGTCCCGGGTAATAGCAGATACCCCTGTCAGATCCCAAATAGAAGATATGAGGCAGATGTCTAGTGACTCCATGATCCTGGTAAAGTTGGACTTTTACTCCATTCCAAATCTCCTTCTTCATCATAGATCAGATGAGCTGAGGACCGGACATTGTCTGTTCAGCCAGTGCTGTAAGTCGGCCAATTCTACCACCTCTGGAAGAGAATGGTGACCTTAACAGTCAGGGTCTTGGAAAGCTGGATGACCTGCAGATGTCTCCAGATCTCATTGTGTCTGGTGAAGTTATAGGTTTCCTAGAACAAATCCAGGTTCTGAGGCAGCTTAAAGCTAATGTCATAGATCATAGTGGTCGGTAC
Source organism: Hyla sarda (assembly GCF_029499605.1). Lineage (NCBI taxonomy): Eukaryota > Metazoa > Chordata > Amphibia > Anura > Hylidae > Hyla > Hyla sarda. The sequence continues at coordinate 14,721,772 of NC_079193.1, forward strand.
ATGGATTAAGGCAAAGATCTCACAGGCATGGAACTTCATAAAGTGTTTCAGCAGGTCTCTCCCTATGAACTGCCTTGTGGGGGCGCCCTCCTCTGGGCCGGTGAACTTAATCCGTATTGCATTCCTTCTTTGGGGTGTGGGGTTTGCGGACCGGGTAACATTAGAGAACAGTCTGGGTGATCTCTCAGTGTCCCTCTGAGCTGTGGGATTACTTGCCACTGGCTGATTTGTACTGGAGCTGGCCTTATACTTAGTGATGAGCGGCATAGGCCATATTCGAATATTCGTCCTATATTTGCGAATTTCGCATGTTTGTTAACTTTTTTCCATGCAAAATTCATAATGAAATTTATAAAATGTGCATGCGCGATTATATCTTTCAACTAACTACTTTCCTATTGGTTGCTAGGGATGTTTCTTACCTCTGACAACTGTATTTGCATGCTTCTCATTGGCCCACAAGCTGAAAGAAGGGAGGAATCAGTATCCTCTGGAAGTGCCGATATTCGCAAATTTTCGCATTTTCGCCTTCTTTGGACCACAAGCTGGAAACAGGGAGGGATGATCACTGTAACACTCACGTTGATAGGGGATCCGCTGGATGTGTGTGGTAGAGGACTCGGACCATACTAGGGAGCGGAGTCTAAGGTGCCGCTGGTTTTCACCAGATCCCGTCCGCAAATCGGGATGGACTTGCTGCGGCAGGCAGCACCCAGGTCGCTACCCCTGGCGCGGCTCGACCACACAGGTGGCTGAGGAGATTCAAGGAACAGGTAGGATAAGGCAACTTGTGGTCTGGATAGCAGGAGGTCAGGGTAGGCGGCACAGTAGCATAGTCAGGAACATTGCAAATGGTCAGTAGGCAGGCGGTAGAGGAGCAAGGTCAGGTCACAGAGCAAAGGGTATGAAACACGGCAAGGCAATACACAGGGATGCTTTCTCTAATGCTCTAGGGCAACAAAGATCCAGCAGGGAAGTGTGGGAGGTGGAGGAATTAATCAATGAGCCACAAGTGTTCTTTCACTAATGGGCGCACTGGCCCTTTAAATCTTAAAGATCCGGCACACGTGCCCTAGGGGATGGGGACACGCGCGCCAGAGCAGAGAGGATGAGGCAGGGGCAGGAGAAGCACCAGGTGATTGACGGGCTGGGATTCACATGCGGGCGCGTAACAGGACCATGCGCTCACAGCCAGCGTGTGCTGCCGGAGCGCATAACGTAGCAATCACTTTTTATTTTCACAGTGCACATCATTGTGATGTGTTCTTTGAAAAACAAAAATTCTAAATGTCCGCAAAATCCCGAAGTGCCGATATTTGCAAATTCGCTATTCGAATATTCGTGCTCAACACTACTTATACTGTGCTGGGTATGATCGATCACTGACCTCCATGTTATCTCCAGAGTCAGCATTATGCTGAGCTGTGGGGTCACTTGTCATCTGTCTGCTGACCTCCATGTTGTCTCTGGGGTCTGTGGACGCCTGTGAGTCCAGGATGGGTCTGTTGGGAGTGGTCTCAGTCTCTGGAGTTGGTGTTACAGATATCACAAGTATTAGGCTAGGTTCACACAACGGAATTTCCGCCTGCAATTCCGCTTTGAAATTGCAGGCAGAAATGTTGCTTACTAAAATGTATAGTGAATGGGTTTCCGTTCACAAATTCACACTTCAGAATTTTTGAAGTGGAATTTGTGTACGGAAAATCCACTTGAAAATTTCCGCCTGAAGAATGGGGTTGCTCATTCTTCAGGAGGAAATATCTAGACAGGAATGATAGATAGATAGATAGACAGATAATAGATAGATTGATTGAGATAGATAGATAGATATGAGATTGATAGATATGAGATATATTGATATGAGATAGATACATTGATATGAGATAGATAGATATGAGATAGATAGATAGATAGATAGATATGAGATAGTTAGATAGATAGATATGAGATAGTTAGATAGATAGATACATAGATATGAGATAGATATGAGATAGATAGATAGAAATAAACAGGAGAATACAGCAGCACACTGCTAGCAGAAAGATACAGATAAAACATGAAATGCTATACTGCTACAATGCAAAAAATGAGGTACTTAGCTCACAATTTGGCGGCCAAATAGTTTGGACCATCCCACCACGATAAGGTGAGTACCTCATTTTTTACATTATAGCTATATAGCATTTCATGTTTTATCTGTATCTTTTTGCTAGCAGTGTGCTGCTGTATTCTCCTGTTTATGTATATTCAGCCTAGCAGCGTGCACCTGTATGCCAGGTCCATGCAGTATTTTCGGTATCAGTATGTGCTGGACAACTTATCCTTGTTTATCTTAGATAGATAGATAGATAGATACGAAATAGATAGATACATATGAGATAGATAGATATGAGGTAAATAGATAGATATGAGATAGATAGATAGATAGATATGAGATAGATATGCGATAGATATGAGATAGATATGCGATAGATATGAGATAGATAGATAGATATGAGATAGATAGATATGAGTTAGATAGATATGAGATAGATGGATAGATATGAGATAGATGGATAGATATAAGATAGATAGAAATGAGATAGATAGATATGTGATAGATATGAGATAGATAGATAGATAGATATGAGATATATAGATATGAGATAGATAGATAGATATGAGATAGATAGATATGAGATAGATAGATAGATAGATAGAATGACTACACATATGGCTAAGTACAGTTTGTTCATTTACAGTACATATTTTATTACCATGTATATGATAGAGTAGCAGATACATTCTACATTGAAAATATGTAAAAATTAGTCTCACTCCAATCTATATGCAAATAAAATGCACGCCCACTTTTTAACACTTTGCTGGCTCATTAGCATGTCTCGCCATAACCATCTGTCTTTAGGGTACGTTCACACGTACGCAGATTTGATGCGCAGGATTTTCTGCTGCAGATTTCAATGTAAACTAAATGACTGAGCACATCTGAACGTACCCTTAAACGCGTTTTCCGGTTTTATGTAAATAAAGCTTGATTCTTGTCAAGTGAGAAGTTCTACAACTTTCCAATGTACTTTGCATTCTAATTTCTCATCAATTTCAGGATCTTTGCTTTCTCTCAGTGAACGGGATCATTATAGTTTATATCCAGAAGCTGACAGCCTGTACAGCCCTACTTCTTATCATAGAAAGGGCTCTATACATTGTAGAGATAATTCTTTCTGATAGTTTGTTACAGTTTTTGATCAATTGTAAGTTCACATTCAACCACAATATGACAGGCGTCTGCCTAGTATAGCGTTGGTCAGCCTTGTGTTTGTACCCATGGAGTTCCCGGACCCATAGCCATGTGGTGTGTCCTTTGGTATCAGATCCTGTAAGTTAATAGGTGCGGCCCCTATGGATGGGACTTGTTTTTCCAGCACATCTTATAGACCAGTGGTCTCAAACTGTGTCCCTCCAGATGTTGCAAAACTTCAACTCCAAGCATGCCCGGACAGCCTCTGGCTGTCCGGGCATGCTAGGAGTTGAAGTTTTGCAACATCGGAAGTGCCACAGTTTGAGACCACTATCTGAGACAGCAGGAACTTTTTCAGCATTTTGCTTTACAGCTGCTCTTCTGTGGGATCGGACCCGATGGGCCTCCTTTACCCACACACATCAATGAGCTTTGGCCACCCTGACTCTGGTTGCCCATCCTTGGTCACTTCTAACCACTATATACCGGAACACCCCACAAGACCGGCCGCTCCGGAGATGCTCTCACCCAGTCATCTACTCATCACTATTCGGCCCTTGTCACACAGATCCTTACACTATCTATTGTTCCTGCTTCCAGTATCAGCTTGAAGAACTGATTGGTCAGTGGCCCCTTAAAGACCCCATTGGCAGCAGATTATACGTGATGTTCACATGGTGTATGTATGCTTGTGTATTGTATGAGTATTATGTATGTATGCTTGTGTAATGTATAAGTATTATGTATGTATGCTTGTGTAATGTAAAAGTATTATGTATGTATGCTTGTGTATTGTATGAGTATTATGTATGTATGCTTGTGTAATGTATAAGTATTATGTATGTATGCTTGTGTATTGTATGAGTATTATGTATGTATGCTTGTGTACTGTATAAGTATTATGTATGTATGCTTGTGTAATGTATAAGTATTATGTATGTATGCTTGTGTATTGTATGAGTATTATGTATGTATGCTTGTGTACTGTATAAGTATTATGTATGTATGCTTGTGTATTGTATGAATATTATGTATGTATGCTTGTGTACTGTATAAGTATTATGTATGCTTGTGTATTGTATAAGTATTATGTATGCTTGTGTACTGTATAAGTATTATGTATGTATGCTTGTGTATTTTATGAGTATTATGTATATATGCTTGTGTATTGTATGAGTATTATGTATGTGTACTTGTGTATTGTATGAGGATTATGTATGTATGTGTGTACTGTATAAGTATTATGTATGTATGCTTGTGTAATGTATGAGTATTATGTATGCATGCTTGTGTACTGTATAAGTATTATGTATGTATGCTTGTGTATTGTATAAGTATTATGTATGTATGCTTGTGTATTGTATAAGTATTATGTATGCTTGTGTATTGTATGAATATTATGTATGTATGCTTGTATATTGTATGAGAATGGTGTATGTATGCTTGTGTATTGTATGAATATTATGTATGTATGCTTGTGTACTGTATAAGTATTATGTATGTATGCTTGTGTATTGTATGAATATTATGTATGTATGCTTGTGTGTTGTATAAGTATTATGTATGTATGCTTGTGTACTGTATAAGTATTATGTATGTATGCTTGTGTACTGTAAAAGTATTATGTATGTATGCTTGTGTACTGTATAAGTATTGTGTATGTATGCTTGTGTACTGTATAAGTATTATGTATGCTTGTGTATTGTATGAATATTATGTATGTATGCTTGTGTACTGTATAAGTATTTATGCTTGTGTGCTGTATAAGTATTATGTATGTATGCTTGTGTATTGTATGAATATTATGTATGTATACTTGTTTATTGTATGAGAATGATGTATGTATATGCTTGTGTACCATATAAGTATTATGTATGTGTGCTTGTGTATTGTATAAGTATCATGTATGCTTGTGTAATGTATAAGTATTATGTATGCTTGTGTACTCTATAAGTATTATGTTTGTATACTTGTTTATTTTATGAGAATGATGTATGTTTGCTGTTGTACTGTATAGGTATTATATATATGCTTGTTTATTGCATGAGTATTATGTATGTGTGCTTGTGTATTGTATTGTATAAGTATTATGTATGTTTGCTTGTGTATTGTATTGTATAAGTATTATGTATGCTTGTGTATTGTATTGTATAAGTATAATATATGCTTGTGTATTGTATTGTATAAGTATTATGTATGCTTGTGTATTGTATTGTATGAGTATTTCCTATATATGCTTTTGTTATTTATGAGTATTATGTATATATGCTTGTGTATTGTATAAGTATTATGTATATATGCTTGTGTATTGTATAAGTATTATGTATGCTTGTGTATTGTAGGAGTATTATGCATATATATGTGTGTATCGTGTATTGTACTTGTGTATTGTATGAATATTATTTATGTATGCTTGTGTATTGTAGGAGTATTATGCATATATATGTGTGTATTATACTTGTGCATTGTATTAATATTATTTATGTGTATGTGTGTATTGTGTATTGTACTTGTGTATTGTATGAATATTATTTATGTATATGTGTGTAGTGTGTTGTGGTCGTGCAATAAACTTCCCAATGATTTTAATTTCCATATAAAGCCAAATTATCAACTGGTAAAGAAAAAAAAAATTACTTAAAACAATAATGAAACATAATGAATACGATATAAGACGTAATTGTCTCATTTAACGTTTTGCGCCCAAATTAACCTCATTGCAGGTTTTTATGACAACATGAAGAAGACGATTCAGCTGGTTGGCACTCTGATGCCTCCATCTTATGTATCTACCCTTCTCCTTTTGTTTTCTATCATAAAATTTTGATGACAATAGAGAGCGACAAATTATCTGCAGGAAACACAATATCAATCGGTTCATAGAGAAGACAACGAGACACCGGCAAGGCTACGCTTCAACCTTAATTGTGATTTACTTTAATTTCCATAATCCAGACGAGGGGCGTTATGGGGTGACACACACGCCCGCCTTAACTCTCTCTAAATAATATTTTTAGCCCTCACAGATCAATGGCTCTAAATGTGGAAATTTTCAGTAATGGAGTAAACTTTTAAGGACTCGAAAACTTGACTTTCATCCTAGAACGTCTGAAAAAAAATAACAAAATGTCTTAATGTTATCATCAAAAAAGGGAAAACTTTTGTCCATATTAGACTGAGACAATGTAACAGCAGCTCTATAGCCCAGATCTACAGCGCCCCCCGGGGAGAAGAAAGTCAGGAAAGAGGGAGGAGGAGCCGTAACCATCACCTATGGCTGAGGATGGATCCTGTGTTATCTGCCTCATGATTTATAATAGCGGTAGATACAATATATTAGAGATAGATACAATATATTAGAGACAGTTACATTATGATGGAGGTAGATACAGTATATTAGAGGTAGACACATTATGGTAGAGGTAGATACATTAAATTAGAGGTAGATACATTATATTAGAGACAGTTACATTATGATGGAGGTAGATACATTATATTAGAGGTAGACACATTATAATTAAGGTAGATACATTATGTTAGAGGTAGGTACAATATATTAGAGGTAGACACATTATAATAGAGGTAGATACATTATATTAGAGGTAGATACAATTTATTAGAGACAGTTACATTATGATGGAGGTAGATACATTATATTAGAGGTAGACACATTATAATAGAGGTAGATACATTATATTAGAGGTAGACACATTATATTAGAGGAAAATACATTATAATAGAGGTAGATACAATATATTAGAGGTAGACACATTATATTAGAGGAAGATACATTATGATAGCGGTAGATACATTATGATAGAGATAGATACATTAAATTAGAGACAGATACATTATGATAGAGGTAGAAACATTAATATAGAGGTAAATACATTATATTAGAGGAAGATACATTATAATAGAGGTAGATACATTACTATAGAGGTAAATACATTATAATGGAGGTAGATACATTATATTAGAGGAAGATACATTATAATAGAGGTAGATACATTACTATAGAGGTAAATACATTATAATGGAGGTAGATACATTATATTAGAGGAAGATACATTATATTAGAGGAAGATACATTATAATAGAGGTAGATACATTACTATAGAGGTAAATACATTATATTAGAGGAAGATACATTATATTAGAGGAAGATACATTATAGTAGAGGTAGATACATTACTATAGAGGTAAATACATTATAATGGAGGTAGATACATTATATTACAGGAAGATACATTATATTAGAGGAAGATACATTATAATAGAGGTAGATACATTACTATAGAGGTAAATACATTATAATGGAGATAGATACATTATATTAGAGGAAGATACATTATATTAGAGGAAGATACATTATAATAGAGGTAGATACATTATAATAGAGGTAGATACATTACTAAAGAGGTAAATACATTATATTAGAGGAAGATACATTATATTAGAGGAAGATACATTATAGTAGAGGTAGATACATTACTATAGAGGTAAATACATTATAATGGAGGTAGATACATTATATTAGAGGAAAATACATTATATTAGAGGAAGATACATTATAGTAGAGGAAGATACATTATAGTAGAGGTAGATACATTATAATAGAGGTAGATACATTATAATAGAGGTAGATTCATTATAATAGAGGTAGATACATTACTATAGAGGTAAATACATTATAATGGAGGTAGATACATTATATTATTAGAGGAAGATACATTATAATAGAGGTAGCTACATTATAATAGAGGCACATACATTATAATAGAGGTAGATACATTATAATAGAGGTAGATACATGATAATAGAGGCAAATACATTACTATAGAGGTACATACATTATATTAGAGGAAGATACATTATAATAGAGGCAAATACATTATAATAGAGGTGTTACCTTATGTTATAATCCTGATCATTGAGTATGGTGAAAGGCTGGGATCCTACTGATCAAACAATGTCATCTATCTGTCTATCTATCTACCTGTCTCATATCTATCTATCTATCTATCTATCTCATATCTATCTATCTATCTATCTATCTATCTATCCAATAGCTATCTATCTATCTATCTCCTATCTATCTACCTATCCCATAGCTATCTATCTATCTATCTAATAGCTATCTATCTATCTATCTCCTATCTATCTACCTATCCCATATCTATCTATCTATCTATTTATTTATTTATCTATCTCATATCTATCTATCTCATATCTATCTATCTCATATCTATCTATCTATCTCATATCCATCTATCTCATATCTATCTATCTATCTCATATCTATCTATCCATCTGTCTACCTATCTATCTCATATATATCTATATAGTTATCTATCTATCTCATATCTATCTCAAATCTATTTATCTATCTATTATTTATCTATCTGCAAACATAACCTGTAGGTGGCGCTGTTGTTACTGTTGTCCATTTTAACAATTTCATCCACATTGCACTGACATTAAGTGACACATGACATTAGAATAACATGTACTTTGTACATTACCATTTCTTCCCAGTTCAGTGTGTGGTCACTGTATTACTATATACAGTAGTCTTCACTCCTTTCTGCTTTCTGTTTTTCCTCTCTATAACAAATACGTTTTCGGGGTTGTATACAATTTGATTTACACAACATGCCGACCACTTTGAAGATTTTGTTTTACTGAGAGTCAATACTTTGTGGAGCCTTTTGCTGCAGTTACAGATGTGATCCTCTATTATCTCAGCACATCTGGGATATTTTCTCTTCGTTTCGGGCACAACTGTTCCTACTCCTTTAGTTTAGATGGTTGTGATGCTGTTCAGCCGTCCTCGGGTCTTGCCCTAGATTTTTCATTGGACTGGGGTCTAGACTGTGACTTAGTTGATCCAAGACATTTCCTTGTCCCTCCTCACATGTAGCATTAACCATATGTTTAGCGTGAATGGAACTGAGTTGTAATACCACACACAACCTGAAGACAAGAGTTGCGCTGTTTGCCGGTAGAGAGCAGCTGTGTTTTTCTGGATGACCCCTCTAATGCAAAAGCATAGTGATACTCCCTAATAGTGTTATCTTAGTGATCCTTCACAGTAAAAAGGCCATTGTGCCCCACTAACTTAAAGGGGTACTCTGGTGAAAAACATATATTTTTTTTAACTGGTGCCAGAAAATCAAACAGATTTGTAAATTACTTATATTTAAAAATCTTAATCCTTCCAGTACTTATCAGCTGCTGTATGCTTCACAGGAAGTTATTTTCCTTTTAAATTTATTTTCTGTCTGAACTTAGTGATCTCTGCTGACACCTCTGTCCATGTCAGGAACTGTCCAGAGCAAGAGCAAATCCCTATAGCAAATCTCTGCTGCTCTGGACAGTTTTTGACATGAACAGAGGTGTCAGCAGAGAGCACAATGGACAGACAGAAAAGACATTCAAAAAGAAAATAAATTCTTCTGTAGTATTCAGCAGCTGATAAGTACTGGAAAGATTAAGATTTTCAAATAGAAGTCATTTACAAATCGGTTTAACTTTCTGGTAACAGTTGATAAAAAAAAAAATATTTTCCAATGTAGTACCCCTTTAAACCCTTAAGGACGCACGGCATACAAGTACGCCCTGATGTCTTGGGACTTAAGGACCCAGGGCGTACCTGTACGCATGTGGAGATTCTGGTTCCCGCAGCGCGTCGGGCAGGGATCGGACTGGGCACCCCGTGCATATCCCTGGGGAGGTCCTGAGACCCCCCCCCCCCATGTCACCGCAATTCGTGGGAATTCTGGGTCAATCAGGTTCATGGTGACCCGGAAAAAAAGGGTGATAGTGCCGTCCGAGACGACACCTATCACCCTTTAGAAGCAAGAGGGAGGAGGCACTGGTGCCCCCTCACGATCATCCTGATTCGTCAGCCATTACCAGCCGACGAATCAGGACTCCTGCTGTGGGGGTATCCTTAACGGTATCCGCTCCGCCCCTATTCCAGAGGGCGAGAGCGGGTGTTGGAAGTCCTCACCTGGACCTGGGGCCCCCAATCCCCGGCATCGGCGACGGGAACAGGGCTCCAAGAGCGGAGACAGCGATGGCATCAGGCAGGATCCAGTAGAGCAGCAGCAGGAGGTAAGGCCATGCCTCGTGCTGTTGCCTAGCAACAACTCCCAGTATGCACAAAAGGGCATGCTGGGAGTTGTTGTTATGCAACAGCAGAAGGCACAACTCCAACTCCCAGGATGCTCTTTGGTAGTTTGTGCATTCTGGGGGTTGTGCAGCCTCCAGCTGTTGCATAACTACAAGTCCTAGCATGCCCTTCGGCTGTAAGCGCATGCTGAGAGTTGTAGTTTTGCAACAGCTGAAGGCACAAAGGTTTCGCAACCAGTGTGCCTCCAGATGTTGCAAACTATAACTCCCAGCATGCACTGAAAGACGGTATATGCTGGGATTTGTAGTTTTGCAACAGCTGGAGGCACACTGGTTGTGAAGCACGGAGTTAAGTAACAAACTCCCAGTGTTTTGCAACCAGTGTGCCTCCAGCTGTTGCATACCTACAAATCCAAGCATGCACGGACAGCCAAGGGCATGCTGGAAGTTGAAGTAGTATGCCTCCATCTCTTGCATAACTACAAGTCCCAGCATGCACTTCGGCTTTACCTAACTCTGTGTTTTGCAACCAGTGTGCCTCCTGCTGTTGCAAACTACAACTCCCAGCATGCACTGATAGACCGTACATGCTGGGAGTTGTAGTTTTGCCACAGCTGGAGGTTTGCACCCCCCATGTGAATGTACAGGGTACATTTACATGGTCGGGTTTACAGCAAGTTTCTCGCTGCAAGTTTGAGATGCAGCAAATTTTCTGCTTCAGCTCAGACTCCTAGCGGGAAATTCACTGTGATCCCCCACCTGTGTGAATGTACCCTAACAACACTACACTACACATACACAAAATAAAAAGTAAAACACTACATATACACATACCCCTACACAGTCCCCTCCCCAATAAAAATGAAAAGCATCCGGTACGGCACTGTTTCCAAAATGGAGCCTCCAGCTGTTGCCATTGATTGTCCAGGCATGCTGGCAGTTTTGCAACAGCTGGAGGCACCCTGTTTGGGAAACACTGCCGTGGGGTAATTTTTGTATCGGAGGCAAGTGTAATTCTTGCATCTGGATCCGTCCCTATGCAAATCCCTAATTTAGGCCTCAAATGCGCATGGCGCTCTCTCACTTCAGAGCCCTGTCGTATCTCGGTACTCGGGAGAAATTTCATTACAAATTTTGTGGGGGGGGGGCTTTTTCTCCTTTTACTCCGTATGAAAAGGTAAAGTTGGGGTCTACCCCAGCATGTTATTGTAAAAAATTATATTTTTTACACTAACAACTGGTGTTGCCCCATACTTTTCATTTTCACAAGAGGTAAAAGGAAAAAAAGACCCCCAAAATTTGTAACACAATTTCTCCTGAGTACGTAAATACCCCATATTTTGGCGTAAAATGCTCTGCGGACGCACTATAAGGATGAGGAGTGAGGTTGCACTATGTACATTTGAGGCCTAAATTGGTGATTTGAACAGGGGTGGCTGATAAACGAAAAAAAAAAATACCCATGTGTGACCCCATTTTGGAAACTACACCCCTCACGGAATGTAACAAGAGGTATAGTGAGCCTTAACGCCCCACAGGTGTTTGACCAACCTTCATTAAATTTGGATGTGAAATGAAAAAAAAACATTTTTTCACTAAAATGCTGGTGTTACCCAAAATTTTTCATTTTCATAAGGGAAAATAGGAACAAAGCCCCCTCAAAATTTGTAGCCCCTTTTGTGGATGTAAAGGGGTCTGTGGGCGAACCACAATGCTCAGAAGAGAAGGAGCACCATTGGGCTTTTGGAGAGAAAATGTGTCCAAAATTGAAGGCCATGTGTGTTTACAAAGCCCCCATGGTGCCAGAGCAGTGAACCCCCCCACATATGACCCCATTTTGGAAACTACACCCCTCACTTAATGTAATAAGGGGTACGCCCCACAGGTTTCTGACATTTACGCCCCACAGGTGTCTGACAGATATTTGGAACAGTGGTCCTTGAAAACAAAAAACTTTTTTTTTTCATTTGCACAGCCAACTGTTCCAAAGATCTGTCAAATGCCAGTGTGGTGTAAATGACCACTGCCCCCTGTATTAAATTCTGTGAGGGGTTTAGTTTCCAAAATGGGGTCACATGTGGGGGGTCCACTGTTCTGGCACCACGGGGGCTTTGTAAATGCACATGGTCCCCGACTTCCATTCCAAACAAATTCACTCTCCGAAAGCTCAATGGTGCTCCTTCTCTTCAGAGCATTGTATTGCGCTTGCAGAGCACTGTACATCCACATATGGGTTATTTCCATACTCAGAAGAAATGGGGTTACAAATTTTGGGGCTTTTTCTCCTATTACCCTTTGTAAAAATTTTAAATATGGGGGAAAACCAGCATTTTAGTAAAAAAAAAAAAATATTTCATTTACACATCCAACTTTAACGAAGTCATCAAACACCTGTGGGGTGTTAAGGCTCACTGTACCCCTTGTTAAGTTCCTTGAGGGGTGAAGTTTCCAAAACAGTGTGCCATGTGGTTAATATTTTTTTTTGCTGTTCTGTAACCCCCGTTTGTTCTTTTACCCCTCGTAAAAATGTAAAATTTGGGGGAAAAAATGCATTTTAGTTAAAAAAAATAATAATAATTTATTTACACATCCGAATTTAATGAAAAGACGTCAAACACCTTTGGGGTGTTAAGTCTCACTGTACCCCTTGTTACGTTCTTTGAGGAGTGTAGTTTCCAAAATAGTATGCCATGTGTTTTTTTAATTTTTTGTTTTTTTGCTGTTCTGACACCATAGGGGCTTTCTAAATGTGACATGCCCCCCAAAATCCATTACAGCAAAATTCACTCTCCAAAATCTTATTGTCGCTCCTTCCCTTCTGAGCCCTCTACTGCACCTGCACTTTACATCCACATATGAGGTATTGCCATACTCAAGATAAATTGGGTTACAAATTTTGGTGGGATTTCTCTCCTTTTACCCCTTCTAAAAATAAAAAAATAAATGGCTCTACAAGAACATGCACATTTTCTCCTTCACTTCGCTGCTATTCCTGTGAAACACCTAAAGGGTTAGCAAACTTTCTGAATGTGATTTTGAATACTTTGAGGGGTACAATTTTTATAATGGGGTCATTTATGGGGTATTTATAACATGAAAACCCCTCAAATCCACTTCAAACTGAACTGGTCCCCAAAAAATTCTGATTTTGAAATTTACGTGGAAAATTGGAAAATTGCTGCAAGACTTTGAAGCCCTCTAATTTCTTCAAAATGTAAAAACATGTCAACTTTATGATGCAAACATAAAGTAGTCATATTGTATATGTGAATCAATATATAATTTATTTGGAATGTCAATTTCCCTTACAAGCAGAGAGCTTCAAAGTTAAAAAAAAAAAATGCAAAATTTTCAAATTTGTCATCAAATTTTGGCATTTTTCACCAAGAAAAAGTTTACCACTAACATAAAGTAGAATATGTCATGAAAAAACTATCTCGGAATCAGAATGAAAAATAAAAACATCCCAGAGTTATTAATGCAATAAAGTGACAGTGGTCAGAATTGCAAGTCCTTAAGGAGTCCCTAAGGGGTTAGGCCAGTACATGTCCGGGCCCGTCTGAAGTTTACTAAAGAGCATTTGGATGATCCAGAAGAGTATTGGGAGAATGTCATATGGTCAGATGAAACCAAATTTTTTTGGGTAAAAACTCAACTCATCGTGTTTGGAGGAGAAAGAATGCTGAGTTGCATTCAAAGAACATCATACCTACTGTGACGCATGGGGGCGGAGACATCATGCTTTGGGGCTGTTTTTCTGCAAAGGGACCAGGACGACTGATCTGTGTAAAGGAAAGAATGAATGGGGCCATGTATCATGAGATTTTGAGGGAAAACCTCCTTCCATCAGCAAGGGCATTGAAGATGTAACGTAGCTGGGTCTTTCAGGATGACAATAATCCCAGACACACCGCCCGGGCAATGAAGGAGTGGCTTCGTAAGAAGCATTTCAAGGTCCTTGAGTGGCCTAGCCAGTCTCCAGATCTCAACCCATTAGAAAACATTTGGAGGAATGGGCCAAATTACCAGCAACATTGTGTGAAAACCTTGTGAAGACTTACAGAAAACGTTTGACCTCTGTCATTGCCAACAAAGGGGATATAACAAAGTATTGAGATGAACCTTTGTTATTGACCAAATACTTATTTTCCACCATAATTTGCAAATAAATTGAAAATCAGACAATGTGATTTTATGGATTTTTTTTCTCATTATGTCTCTCATAGTTGAGGTTATAACCTATGATAAAAATTACAGCCTCTCATCTTTTTAAGTGGGAGAACTTGCACAATTGGTGGCTGACTAAATACTTTTTTGCCTCACTGTATGTATTCATGTATATATATATATATATATATATATATATATATATATATTATAATGTGTATTAATAATGGTCCCATATTTGCAAAATACATCAAGTAGAATAAAAGTATCTCAGTAGGAAAGTGTCTGAAATTACGATGTGTCAATTGTTAATTATTCCTATATGCCGTGATTATTATTAATCTATAAAAGCAGCGTAGCATTTGTCTTTCCGTGTTGCTTCGCTCTTGCTTTACTTCCTTTAAGATGATGAAATGATCAATAATCCTGGATGCAGCTGCTTCATTGTGCTGGCGCTGCGCCAACCGGCTCCTTTAGCGAAAAAGACAAAGAAAAACTTGTAGTAATTTCCCAGAGAAGGAGCAGAGTACAAGTCTTTGTTAATGGTCCCATTGTATCCTACTGGTAACTTTTATAGGGATATTGGGACAGACTGTGGGGATAATATATATTTAAATGTGGTGTAGATTTTATTATAACAACATCTCACAGTTCATATATCTTCTACATAGAAAGTCAATAAGTCAATTTGTAACTATATCACTTTACTTATCCTGTACTGATCCTGAATTATATCCTGTATTATACTCCAGAGCTGTACTCACTATTCTGCTGGTGGGGTCACTGTGTACATACATTAAATTACTTATCCTGTACTGATCCTGAGTTATATCCTGTATTATACTCCAGAGCTGTACTCACTATTCTGCTGGTGAGGTCACTGTGTACATACATTACTTATCCTGTACTGATCCTGAGTTATATCCTGTATTATACTCCAGAGCTGTACTCACTATTCTGCTGGTGAGGTCACTGTGTACATACATTACTTATCCTGTACTGATCCTGAGTTATATCCTGTATTATACTCCAGAGCTGTACTCACTATTCTGCTGGTGAGGTCACTGTGTACATACATTACATTACTTATCCTGTACTGATCCTGAGTTATATACTGTATTATACTCCAGAGCTGTACTCACTTTTCTGCTAGTGGAGTCACAGTGTACATACATTGAAGTATACAGATGAAGTTAAAGGGGAAGGAAATAACTACTATGTATCCTGATCCCATATAGATAGCAGCAGCAGTATATGGAGCTGGAGGGGAGGTGTATAACTACTATAAAACCTGATCCTATAAAGATAGAAGCAGCAGTATACATATAGAGCTGGGGGTGGAGTCTGGGATCTTGCTGTAGGGGTTTGATAGGTGATGACAGCACTATTTAGATCACAGGAAGTCACCTGACCCAGGACTGATCACTTCCTCCTGACCTATTTACAGTAATGAAACTTAGCAATGCAGCTGTGCTGGAATAAAACAGATGGTGCTGTAGAACTAGGCCACAAAAAAAAAAAAAACAGAACTGGCGTACTTCTTTAAATATTGGTTTTGTAGACCACACAGCTCCATTACAGGGTTAACATCTCTAATAATATTAATAGTAATAATAGTCAATTGAAGTCTGTGTATGTGGGGTAGAGAATAACCTTGATTCGGGTCACGGTGCACATAACCTCTGTGTCTTCTGTAGGCAGAATCCCATTGAGCTGTGATAAAGTGCCCACTCATCTGAAGCACCACTCTCCCTGCCCGCTCTGCATTTCTAGGCATCGGAATAA
Source organism: Hyla sarda (assembly GCF_029499605.1). Classification (NCBI taxonomy): domain Eukaryota; kingdom Metazoa; phylum Chordata; class Amphibia; order Anura; family Hylidae; genus Hyla; species Hyla sarda. Next base: position 14,738,099 of record NC_079193.1, read on the forward strand.
AGTCGCTTTGATTATTTCACGTAGATTCCTCTACAAGACCCTTTCCATGTCCTTAAAAGACGAAGCTCAAAGCGCAAAGAAGTAGGTGAAAGCGATTTAACCCTTTTTTTTTTCCTTGGAGATCCCTGATGGCTCCATAGGTGCAGACATCAGCCGAATTCTACCACGTGAAATACACAGATTTTATGTCCGGCTTTAACTTATGGAAAATCCCATTTTTATCTTTAGTGTTTGGACTTTACTGCCGCGTTATTAGATTAAACGTTTCATAGACTTTTCATACAATTAGATTTCAGGGTCGTAAAAAAAAAGTTATGTCGCTTCTTTTTTTTTTTTTTTTTTAAGCTGGTAAGAAATTAATTATAAAAGTATAAAGTTTATCATACCCGGGAGGAAGATAATAAAGGATCGGAACAAGTGGAATGACTTCACATGCATTTATTTATTTTCATTAACCTTATTTATCAGTCAGTAAAAGATAGAAAGATAAATGGATAGATAGATAGATAGATATGAGATAGATAGATATGAGATAGATAGATATGAGATAGATAGATAGATAGATATGAGATAGATAGGTATGAGATAGATAGATATGAGATAGATAGATAGATAGATAGATAGATATGAGATAAATAGATATTAATAGATAGATAGATATGAGATAGATAGATGGATAGATAGATATGAGATAGATAGATAGATAGATATGAGATAGATAGATAGATATGAGATGGATAGATAGATAGATATGAGATGGATAGATGGGAGATAGGTAGATAGATATATAGGAGATAGATATGAGATAGATAGATATATATGAGATAGATAGATAGATACAACCAAAGAATTAATTGGCCAGCACTATTGATCCAAACTATTGTAAAAACCTGGCTTGCAGGTGCACGCTGCTGGGCTAAATATACAGCAACAGGAGAATACAGCAGCACACTGCTAGCACAAAGATATAGATGAAACATGAGTATATAGATAAAACATGAGTATATAGATAGAACATGAAAAGCTATACAGCTGTAATGCAATAAATGAATATATGAAACTATGAAATTATGAGGTACTTAGCTTGCAAATTTGGCGCCAAATTTGGCCTGTCCCATCACGGTAAGGTGACCTCATTCTGGGACGGACCCTACACTGTGAATATGCCTCTGTGTGAACAGTACAACAGTACATAAGGTGCCTTGGATGTTTCAGACCTTGCATGCCTGCTGTACTGTTCACACAGAGGCATATTCACAGTGTAGGGTCCGTCCCAGAATGAGGTCACCTTACCGTGATGGGACAGGCCAAATTTGGCGCCAAATTTGCAAGCTAAGTACCTCATAATTTCATAGTTTCATATCTTCATTTATTGCACTACAGCTGTATAGCTTTTCATGTTCTATCTATATACTCATGTTTTATCTATATACTCATGTTTCATCTATATCTTTGTGCTAGCAGTGTGCTGCTGTATTCTCCTGTTGCTAGATAGATAGATAGATAGATAGATATGAGATGGATAGATAGATAGATGGGAGATAGGTAGATAGGTAGATAGATAGATAGATAGATAGATAGATAGGAGATAGATAGATAGATATGAGGTAACCACCGGTGTAAATGGCAGGACCACGGGTGTTGCAGTGTGAGTAGTGGGATAAGATATTATTTACCCCGGGGTTCGGATGGTATTAACCCCTATGTGTTCGTGATACCAGTAGGGTTTTCGGGTTCCGGAATACCACACGACCGTTTTCTCCACTATCCCACGGGCTAGTAGTGAATAAAGAGTCCACAACCAGTTTGGGTCAAACGGAGGTTTTACTGAGTAGAAGACAGGTGTAATTATTTTCACAGCTAAGGCCAGAATTCCCAGAGAGGTGGCCAGGACCCAGAGGAAATCGCAGTTTGCTTGACCGATACTTGTAATAAACTTGACTTTGACTTGTAATTAGACTTGACTATGTGCAGGACTTGACTTGACTATGTGCAGGAATTGACTTGACTATGTGCAGGACTTTTCTTAACTATGTGCAGGACTTGACTTGACTATGTGCAGGACTTGACTATTTGTAGTGACAGCAGACATAGACTTGAGTCCTACTGGGTAGACTTTAGCTTTGTGGCCTTCCAGACGCTGAACACTTGTCCTGAGATCTCTGGTAGCTTCTTCAGCAAAGACTTGTTCCTCTCAGATGAGTTACTCTCAGATGAGTCTCAGGGAAGAGAGCTAATTGCAATGGCCGCCCCTTTATATAGTGGGGGGACTAAATTCCATTTTCAAGCTGTGGGTCATAGGTTAAAGCTGTTGTTCTCTGGGAGAGTACATGTGACAACAGATTATGTGACTGCATTACATAACATGTGACAGGCTTACTCACAGGTCCTTTATACTATCTATACATAGGGATCCTGTCTATGCATTAAAGGGATATACACACCATATAAAACAACAGGGAGAGAAAAAAGGGACACCCTGCAGGAGAGCCTTCAGGTCACTGAGGGACTCAACCTTACAGGGCCTACAGGTAGTATAGGACCATGCACCTGTACCTGGACATTACAGATAGATATGAGATAGATAGATGATAGATAGATGTGAGATAGATAGATATGAGATAGATAAATAAATAGATAGATAGATAGATAAACAGGATAATACAGCAGCACACTGCTAGCACAAAGATACAGATAAAACATGAAATGCTATATAGCTATAATGCAAAAAATGAAAAAGTGAGGTACTTAGCCAACAATTTGGTGGCCAAATAGTTTGGACCATCCCATCATGATAAGGTAACCTCATTGGGACGGACCCTACACTTTGAATGTGCCTCTGTGCAATCAGTTTAGCAGGCTTGCAAGGTCTGAGACATCATCACCTTATTCAGCACCTAATAGAGGTGGGTGGGGTGCAGGAACCAACATGGAGGTAGCCACTCCCCCATATGTATAACACAAACAAGGATAAGTTGGCAGCACATACTGATACCAAAACTACTGCATGGACCTGGCATACAGGTGCACGCTGCTAGGCTGAATACACATAAACAGGATAATACAGCAGCACACTGCTAGCACAAAGATACAGATAAAACAGTATGTGCTAGCCAACTTATCCTTGTTTGTGTTATCTCACTTTTTCATTTTTTGCATTATAGCTATATAGCATTTCATGTTTTATCTGTATCTTTGTGCTAGCAGTGTGCTGCTGTATTATCCTGTTTATGTATATTCAGCCTAGCAGCGTGCACCTGTATGCCTGGTCCATGCAGTAGTTTCAGTATCAGTATGTGCTGGACAACTTATCCTTGTTTATCTTAGATAGATAAATAGATAGATAGATAGAAGATAGATAGATACAGTGGGGATCAAAAGTTTGGGCACCCCAGGTAAAAATTTGTATTAATGTGCATAAAGAAGCCAAGGAAAGATGGAAACATCTCCAAAAGGCATCAAATTACAGATTAGACATTCTTATAATATGTCAATAAAAGTTAGATTTTATTTCCATCATTTACACTTTCAAAATAACAGAAAACATAAAAATGGCACCTACAAAAGTTTGGGCACCCTGCAGAGTTAATATCTTGTACTGCCCCCTTTGGCAAGTGTCACAGCTTGTAAATGCTTTTTGTAGCCAGCCAAGAGTCTTTCAATTCTTGTTTGAGGTATCTTCGCCAATTCTTCCTTACAAAAGTCTTCCAGTTCTTTGAGATTTCTGGGCTGTCTGTCACGCACTGCTCTTTTAAGGTCTATCCATAGATTTTCAATTATGTTGAGGTCAGGAGATTGTGAAGGCCATGGCAAAACCTTCAGTTTACGCCTCTTGATGTAATCCCCCATGGATTTTGAGTTGTGTTTAGGATCATTATCCATTTGTAGAAGCCATCCTCTCTTTAACTTCAGCTTTTTCATAGATGGCATCAAGTTAGCATCCAAAATTTGCTGAAATTTTATTGAATCCATTTTTCCTTATACTCGTGAGATGTTCCCTGTGCCACTGGCTGTAATACAACCCCAAAGCATAATTGATCCACCCCCATGCTTAACAGTTGGACAGAGGTTCTTTTCATTAAATTCTGTTCCCCTTCTTCTCCAAACGTACCTTTGCTCATTCCGGCCAAAAAGTTCAATTTTAACCTCATCGGTCCACAGAACTTGTTTCCAAAATGCATCAGGCTTGTCTATATGTTCATTTGCAAAGTCCAAACGCTGATTTTTGTGGTGAGGACGTAGAAGAGGTTTTCTTCTGATGACTCTTCCATGAAGACCATATTTGTACAAGTATCTCTTTCTAGTGGAATAGTGTACCACAAATCCAGTGTTTGCCAGATCTTTCTGGAGGGATTGTGCATTCAAACGTGGCTTTTGAATTGTTTTTCTCACAATCCTGCGAGCTGTTCTGTCTGATATTTTTCTTTGCCATTTCCTAATTAAATTCCGAACAGAGAATATTGACATCTGAAAATATTTTCTTATAGCCTTTTCCAGCTCTGTAAGCATCAACTATTTTCAGATTTCTAGACAACTGCTTAGAAGAACCCATGGTGCTGATTGTTGGGGCAAGGTTAGATGAGTCTGGGCATTTAAAACCTTTGAGATTGACATCACTTGGTCTTCCCAGATGATGATCGAGAACAATCCATGACACTGGCAGGTCTCAGCTTTGCAAAGGGGGCAGTGCTTGCTATAAATTCTGCAGGGTGCCCAAACTTTTGCAGAGACCATTTTTTTGTTTTCTGTTCTTTTGAAAGTGTAAAAGATGGAAATAAAATCTAACTTTTGTTGATATATTATAAGAATGTCTAATCTGTAATTTGATCCCTATTGGAGATTTTTCCATCTTTCCTTGGCTTCTTTATGCACATTAATACAAATTTTTACCTGGGATGCCCAAACTTTTGATCCCCACTGTAGATAGATAGATAGATAGATAGATATGAAATAGATAGATAGATAGATAGATATGAGATAGATAGATAGATAGATAGATAGAAAGATATGAGATAGATAGATAGGCGATAGATAGAGAGATAGATAGATAGATATGAGATAGATAGATGATAGATAGATAGAAAGATATGAGATAGATAGGCTATAGATAGATAGATAGGAGATAGATAGATAGATATGAGATAGATAGGCTATAGATAGATAGATAGGAGATAGATAGATAGATAGATAGATAGATAGGTGATAGATAGATAGGAGATAGATAGAAAGATAGATAGATATGAGATAGATAGAGAGATAGATAGATATGAGATAGATAGAGAGATAGATAGATAGATAGATAGATATGATAAGATGTGATATGATATATAAATTAAAGATGGAGAAACACATTACACAATGGAACAAGTACCAGATACCAGCTGTGACCTAGGTTCAGGCATCCAATAAATGCCCAATGTAATGTTCCTAGTATCTGACATGGTAACTGTTAAGCCTTAAATGGGCACTGTCACCAACTTTATTTTTATATGTTGTAGTACTTATGTACTACAACATATATATGTACTACAATATATTTTCATAATTTTTTTATTTTTTAGTATAAGGGTGAAATTTACTTTTGAAAACTGGCCACTAGGGATCTCCCTCCTAGTGGCCGGCTGCAGTCTGGTGTGATGTCATGTCTGAATTCGGACCGATGCTGGCCGGGCAATCGGTCCTAATTCATTTAGGCTGCACTCGCTCCCTGCCTGTCAATCAGACAGGGGCTGCTCGCATTGGCTGATTAGATTCGCGCACAGCCCATCCTTCCCCGCCCCAGGCATGTAAACTGCAGTGTAGACAGCGCACGCACACTAGTTATCAGTGCTGCGCTGAAGCTCCACTGCAAATTTACAAGCTGGTGTAGTGAAGAAAACTGTGTCTTGAAGCATTCTGTGTCCCGAACAGCTGATGAAAGTGCTTCAAGACACAGTTTTCTTCTCTACATCAGGTCTCGGCAGGTGTCTATTTCTATGCAGGCTACTCCTATACTCCTCCTCCTTGGGCACTGGTACTGCTAAAAAGGGAGGAGTAGACCCCGGAGCAGCCTGCCCTGCGATTCGCTGATCATCTATGCGCGCTCCCGACGGGAGCACAGCACAGATAAAGTGAGGGCGGAAGTCGGCGTCCAGCAGGCGTCAGTGCCCGCACAGCAAGAAAGAAGAGATGAAGATGAAGACTATATAAGTCCCCAAAAAAAATTTTAAAGGCAGGGAGGGGGTTAGGGATATATTTCCTATAGGTAGGGACAGAATAAAACAATAATGAGATGGTGGGAGCTACTCTTTAAAAATATCCAGGTGAGATGGCCGAAACGTCACATTGGCCATACAGTGTTGAATAAAACCAAACTTTGAATCTCATTTGGGAGTGCTGCTTTGCTTCAATTCATAGATATGAGAGATAGATACAATTTATTCAAAAAGTCTTCAGACCCTTTCCCTATTTTCACATTTTATTATGTTGTGGCTAGTGTTGATCACGAATATTCGCAATGCGAAAACAGCACTTGTAACATTTCGTTCCGAACGCTGGCTAGTGGAGTACCCCTTTTACAAACAATACTTGATTCTGACACCTTTTGTAACTAGTGAGCCCATCTGACATAGCCCCCGATCCTCTGTAACACGACACTAATTATATTTCCTCTTTTTCACCCTACTTCTGTATAGTACCATTCCGGTAATAAATCGCACAAATATAAAGGACAAGTAAATGCTTAAGGCATCCGATTCAAGTCATTCTCCAAGGTCTCCAGGGCCCTTTCCTTATCACTGTCCTGATCTCGGATGGTCTTACCACCATATGCTCCCAGCCCTGTTCCATGCACCATCTGACTATGGGTCCTCTTTTCTGCTTTGGTGCCGCAGCTTGGTGACGGTTTGGTGAGGTCAGCCTATCTTTGTGAAGTTTTGGTAAATAAAGAGAGAAGCCCTTAGATTTTGCTGCCTTGTCCAACACTTAACCAAATCCATCAGTGATGCCATTAGATCCACTACTCTATTGGCTTCATCATAGTTGCTTGCCATGGAGGTTACCTGCATGTGATTCCATAAGGACATTTACCTTGCAGACAGAAGCCATTGTAACCAAAGACTGTTTGTGAATGCTGGACGTTGTAGTTTCGGAACAGCTGGTGGCACTCTGGTTGGGAAACACTGTAATAGAGACATATAAAAAGTTTTGGGACTAAGGAGGAGATTTATCAAGCTCAGTCTTTGGTATGGTATTTTGATGGGTCTTTTATTTCAGTTTTGCCTTACGCACAATGAATTTATCGAAGTGACATGGTGTTAATAAATGTGTCGCACATATGGCAAAGGGAGGGAAATCCCCTCCGAAAGTGTTAGGATTCGGCAGGCTGGATGTGGATCCTCTGTGTCAGCGAGGGATTGGCGTGGACCGTGTCGGTGGACCGGTTCTAGGTTGCTACTGGTATTCACCAGAGCCCGCCGCAAAGCGGGATGGTCTTGCTGCGGCGGTAGCAACCAGGTCGTATCCACCGGCAACGGCTCAACCTCGCTGACTGGTGAGAAGGCGTGGGACAGAAGGACTAGGCAGAGGCAAGGTCAGACGTAGCAGAAGGTCGGGGCAGGCGTCAAGGTTCGTAGTCAATAGCAATAGCACTGGTAAGGCAAACACTATAAACTCTTTCTCTGGCACAAGGCAACAAGATCCGGCAAGGAAGTTTTAGGGGAAGTGAGGTTAAATAGACAGGGAGCAGGTGGAGGCTAATTAGACTGATTGGGCCAGGCACCAATCATTGGTGCACTGGCCCTTTAAATCTTAGAGAGCTGGCGCGCGCGTGCCAGGACGAGACAGCCGGGGACCGGGACAGGTGAGTGACTTGGGATGCGATTCACGAGTGGGCGCATCCCGCTATGCGAATCGCATCCCCGCCGGCAGTGTCAGTGCAGCGCTCCCGGTCAGCGGGTCTGACCGGGGCGCTGCAGAGAGAGGAACGCCGCGAGCACTCCGGGGAGGAGCAGGGACCCGGAGCGCTCGGCGTAACATGAAGTTCATTTTCCAAGATAACTGTGATCTGCTGTAGGTTTGCAGAGTGTTTTTGCTTACGCGTTTTTTTTGCGACAGTTGCACGTTAATAAATTCTTGACCACTGGCTCCATAAAGTTAATTAGATTTGTAGTTAGTTCTATAAAAAAGAAAAATCTTTATCCTGCCAGGATTTATCAGCTGCTGTATGCTCCAGAGGAAGTTGTGTAGTTCTTTCCAGTCTGACCACAGTGCTCTCTGCCGACACCTCTGTCCATGTCAGGCACTGTCCAGAGTAGGAGAAAATCTCCATAGCAAACCTCTCCTGCTCTGGACAGTTCCAGACATGGACAGAGGTGGCAGCAGAGAGCACTGTGGTCAGACGGGAAAGAACTACACAACTTCCTCTGGAGCATACAGCAACTGATAAGTACTGGAAGGATTAAGATTTTTATATAGAAGTAATTTACAAATCTGTTTAATTTTCTGACACCAGTTGATTTGAAAAAAAAAAAATGCTTTCCATCACAGTATCCCTTTAAATAACAATATATCTATGAGGTTAGGTTCACACTGAGGAAGCTGAGGCCGTAAAAATGTAATCCGGAGTTTGTACTAAGACTGCGCAGAATATCCACCGCTAAAATTCTGTAGTGTGTACTGTGCAGTGGAATCGCATTGCCAGCCAGTTGAAGATTATATTGTGTGATCCTAGCCTTCTAAAGTAACATATTTACTTAATAATTCATATTTAAAAAAATAATAATAATAATAATAATATATATATATATAAATAATTTTAGAAAAAAAGTAAAAGACTAGAAAGTCCATGTGGTCTCTATGCACTGCTAATGTTTTCTGTTTTATTTAGGCTTTTTCTGACTACAATATTTTTATTTATTTTTTTTTTTCAATGTTCGCTATGTACCGTATTTTTCGCCATATAAGATGCACCCAATTTTAAAGCATGAAAATCTAAAAAAAAAAGATTCTGAACCTTCAACCTGTGGACCTCCAGATGTTGCAAAACTACAACTCCCAGCATGCCCGGACAGCCGTTGGCTGTCCGGGCATGCTGGGAGTTGTAGTTTTGCAACATCTGGAGGTCTGCAGGTTGAAGACCACTGGTATAGGAGGTAATACTCACGTGTCCCCGCCGCTCTGGACTCGTCACCGCTGCCCTGGATGTCGCCCTCGATCGCTGTCGCTGCATCCCCGGGGTGTCCCCGTCGCTCCGGAACGTCTCTGCTGCCGGGTATCCTCGCTCTCCGGCGCCGCCATCACGTTGCTACGCATGCCGCTACGCACGCCGCTACGCACACCGCTCCTATTGGATGACGGGACAGCGTGCGCGACGACGTGATGATGACGAAGGAGAGCGGCGGCCATGCAGGGGATCCCGGCACGGAGCAGACACCGAGGAGGCAGGTAAGGTCCCTCCCGGTGTCCTGTAAGCTGTTCGGGACGCCGCGATTTCACCGCGGCGGTCCCGAACAGCCCAACTGAGCAGCCGGGTTAGTGTCACTTTCCCTTCAGACGCGGCGGTCAGCTTTGATCGCCGCGTCTGAAGGGTTAATACAGGGCATCATCGCGATCGGTGATGTCCTGTATTAGCCGTAGGTCCCGGCCGTTGATGGTCGCAGGGACCGCCGCCATAGGGGTGTATTCGCCGTATAAGACGCACCAACTTTTCTCCCCCAGTTTTGGGGAAGAAGAAGTGCGTCTTATACGGCGAAAAATACGGTAACTAAAGGCTTGTTTTATCTGTTTTGATATAATTGTAAAAATATTTACCTCACATTTTCTTCACCTCGCTCCGTAAGAGGTGGAATGGATGGATAAATATTTCTGATCACCTTTAAAAAAACAAAATAAATAAATAAATAAATAAATAAATGTATTTATACGGCAAGCGAACCTGTAAATCGAGAAAGGAAGTGTCTGCGCTTTTCTGGTGCTTCCCACGTATTCCGATGGGCAGTGAAGAGGGAAGGGAGAGTAAATAGAGAGATTTTGTTGGTAGAAGCAGATGGCAGCGGTGAAGAATTACCCAGACTCTACAGATATTTCCTTCGCACCTGGCGCTGGAGGTGTGAGCCATGCCAGTTACTCAACACAGATGTTCTTGTTGTACATTTCATTTTTTTTTTCTTTTTATTATTATTATTTTTTTTTATTTTTTTATGGAAGTGCAACGTTACTTTCCTGCTCGAAAAAGTTGCCGCGCCGAATTGCGAGCGCCTGGAATTCAAGAACGACACTTTATAAGAGGCACCTGTATTTTAGGAAGAATTTTCACGATCCCTCCGTCTATTTCCAGCACTGCTGAGCTCTGCAGAATTTTAGCGCCATATAGATGAAAGTAATATATATATATATATATATATATATATATATATTTTTTTTTTTTTTTTTTTTTTTTTTTCAAATTTTTTCAAATTGTGGAAAAAGCAAGGAAGAATATGGAGGAGATTTATCAAAACCTGTCCAGAGAAAAAGTTGCCGAGTTGCCGATAGCAACCAATCAGATCGCTTCTTTCATTTGTGAAAAGGCCTCTGAGAAATGAACAAAACAATCTGATTGGTTGCTATGGGCAACTTAGCAACTTTTCCTCTGGACAGGTTTTGATAAATGGCCAGTTTTGACATTTTATTTAATATTATATATTATTTATTGATTATATTTATTTTTATATATTATTTATTTGTTATTTTAAATTGTTATATATGATTATTTTTTCATTACGGTATATATTTTTTATATTTATAATATTTCCGGTATTCATTTATTTTATGTTTTTTTTTTTTATATATATATATATATATATATATATATTATTTGTTGTATTTATTTATTTATTAATTTTTTTAAATATATTTTTATTAAACAATTTTTGCGATACAAAATCAAGAACAATCTGGTATTATAGAACAGAAAATTACACAAAAATAGAAAAGATAAAAAAAACAAAGTAATGTCCCAGGCAATGAGACAACAATCCCGATAAGGCCACCTCCGGAAGCAGGTAAAGTCTCTGGCTGACCGTGCAGATGTCACAAAGCAAATCCCTCTCTAGTGCAATCTCCATATTAATTATTTTTCATTACCGTATTATATATTATTGATTTATATATGTATATATATATATATATATATATATATATATATTTTTTTTTTTTTTTTTTTTTTTTTTTAATCAATCAATAATATACAACTTCCAGCATATATATATATATATATATATATATATATATATATATATATATACACATATATATATTATTATTATTATTTTCTTTTTTTTTCTTTTTGCTGGTAGTTTTGCAACTTCTGGAGTCACCCTGATTGGGTAACACTGTCCTACAAAAAAAACGAAAGGGGGAAAAAAAAAAAAAGACCTTTGGTGCCGTTGACACATTCTGGACAGATTTTGCTTACAGCATCCTTCTCTAGAATCTCTGCCAATCTACACTGTCAAATTCACTACTGCGCAGTTCCACGCAGATCGGTCAGGGTCTCAGTGCTGTGACCCCCACCGATTACGAGAACAAGTCCTGCTCTGTGACCTTGACTGACTTTCAATGCCAGCATGCCCAGGCAGCCAAAGGCAACAGCTGGAGGCACTTTGGTTGGGAAACATTGGCAAAGACTTACATTGTAAGTCTGTCTAGGTCACAGAGCGGGGTTGTTCTTGTGATGTGTGGGGGTCTCAGCACTAAGACCCAAATCGATCAAATTTTTTTTGACATGTCTTCTAGATACACTTTAAAGAGCATTTCCAATTGACCCAAAAAAATTAATATATAGATAAAAAAATCACCAATAAAAAGAACAAACCAAGATCACTCGGAGCTTCTCCCAACCTTCTATACCACAAAAGATGTCTAGAAGAACCAGGTGACAGTGTCATAAATTTTATCAAAATCTTTTTTTTTTTTATTCCTCAAAATGGCTTAAATTGTCTTGTGGTCTTGAAGCGCAACAAGACTTTCTGCCTTCGGTTAAGCCATTATCTTGTCTCAACAAAAGCTGCAAATTTCATTATATTAATTGTGGGTTTTTTGGGAATTTGGCCTCCAATCAAAAAGCTTCTCGTTATGCCTAATAATGCGCCTTTCAGCACCAGGATATTGATAAAGTCCTTGCCCAGATATTTTCCCCGTGCAGATATATGACACGTTTATTGTCCACTATTTATATAGCAATATTTCCAATCAACGATTATTTTTAGCTTTTGGCATTGTCATAATAATATGTATCCTCTTCTGTTTTGGGAGTTTTTTTTTTTTCGTGATTAGCATTTAGGACACGACATTAATTTGGAGTTTTGTCATCGGCTGTAATGAAGCCCTATTGAGAATCCATAGGAGTAAATATATCCCCCCAAAACATTTAAAAAAAAAAAGGATTGTTAATCCCCCCCCCCACACCCCCGTGTCCTACAATTATTAGAAAAAGCCGCGTACGTTTATAAAGTTACCACAAGTTCTATAGTGACGAAGCCAAAAAGTCTAAAATACATTGGACACTGTGTAGTTATTTCCAAGAATAGCGCATGGAAGGATTAAAGCTATTGTCCATCTAACCACATCCTGCATCACATTATTGTCTGATTAAACATTTCAACGTTACATTGGAATAAAGGGAAACTTCCTGTTATCAATATTTTCTTCTTATAGTATTTGCCTAAATGGTTGGAGAGATTGAAGTACTGGATGTCGCTTTTTTTTTTATTGTTTCCTGACTCGCTTGTGTTTCCCTGAGTTTGAGTTCTGCCGAGAATGGAAATTGATACAAGAAAAGACAAAAAAGTTTCCTACTTAGTTTTTTGCTTTCACCTTTTAGTTACAATGTATTTTGCACGGAGGTTGAATATTTGTTGGACAAAGTCTAAATAACCCCTTAACAACAGAGTGTGTTTTTATAGGTGGGTAGAGGTCAGGGGTAGAGTTGAGCGAACTGTCGATAAATTCAGTTTGCCAGGCTTGCCGAACTTACAGAAAAATTTTGGTCTCCTGCGAACACTGCCTAAGAGCCCTAAATCCCTGTATAAGTCTGGGTTAACATATGTCCGGCATCCAGCATAGGTGAACTCAGCCTATTTCTCTACGCAACTGATGCCACAACTGATGACAAGTTGACATCAGTTGTATGGCACCCAGCATCCATTGTTTCTGGAAGGTGGATATGGGAACGCAGCAAGCTTTGTTCACCTGTCCGGTGCCCTCCGTTGTGTCCAACCAGCCGGCGTCAAAATTAAGACGCTGGATGATTGTGAACTGTCCCATTGAAATGAATGGGATCAGTTCTAGCATCAGTTTCCCTCCGCTGCAGAGGGAAACTGTGCTGGACAACTGATATATGTGAACCCAGCCTAACATTGCTGGGGTCACCAAGTTAAAAGGTTTTTAAGTGGTTTTAAGGCTACGTTATTGTAAAAGTTATGGTGACATACGGTAATCCATGGTAACTGACAGCTGGTTTACGAACACACTGCGCTAGTGGATTTTTGATGCTTTTCAACACTAAAGTAAAGCTGCATATCCCTGGTGTTAAAATGCACATGGAGGTATTGGAAGACGCAATGGCTTTTTTCCAAGCATTCCAAACATGTTCCCCTTTTGGGAGTTGCAATAGGAATGGTGACATTGTGTTTCAGAATTGTTAAGAACTTGTATATAGAGAAGAAGAAATAGCTTTTGTAAATATTGAAAAGTTAAAGAAATTAACTTCTCTTTTTTGGGAGTTTGGATTGATGACAATATCTCAAAATATTGAAGAGATAGTAAACAGTAAAGAAATATAATTTAAATTTTTTTTCTAAAATTCTCCCTTTTTGGGAGTTGCAGCAGGTTTTGAATCTGGCAAGTGACACCATGGATTTTTCTAACGTAAATTTCTCCCTTTTAAGAGTAGCAAAAAAATGAGTTTCCCAAAACAGTGAAGAAGTGGAAATAGGTTTTGTATGAAAAGCCGAAAAATTATCCCTTTCTTTGGGGATCATGAGTTGTGTATGCGAAGACCTGGTTGGTGTTAGCGGCAGCAGGGATGATGGTTGACTGGTGGTAGTTGTAGCCAGCATACAGTGGTGGGCTGGTGGGAGTTTTAGTACCCAGCGTACAGCAGGCAGTGTTGGACTAATAGGAGTTGTAGTACACAGCAGACAGGGTAGGACTGGTGGGAGTTTTAGTAGCCAGCAAACAGCAAGCAATGGTGGACTGGTGAAAGTTGTAATATCCTGCGTAGAGCAGGCAGTGTTGGACTAATAGGAGTTGTAGTATCCAGCGGACAGGACAGCAGGCAGTGGTGGACTGGTGGGATTTGTAGTAGCCAGCGGACAGGACAGCAGGCAGCGGTGGACTGGTGGGATTTGTAGTAGGCAGCAGGCAGTGGTGGGCTGGTGGGAATTGTAGTAGCCAGCGGACAGCAGGCAGTGATGGGCTGGTGGGAATTGTAGTATCCAGCAGACAGCAGGCAGTGGTGGGCTGGTGGGAATTGTAATAGCCAGCAGACAGTGGTGGGCTGGTGGGAATTGTAGTAGCCAGCAGACAGCAGGCAGTGATGGGCTGGTGGGAATTGTAGTATCTAGCGTACAGCAAGCAGTGATGGGCTGGTGGGAATTGTAGTAGCTAGCAGACAGCAGGCATGGTGGGCAGGTGGGAATTGTAGTCGCTAGCAGACAGCAGGCAGTGGTTGGCTGGTGATAATTGTAGTAGCCAGCGGACAGCAGGCAGTGGTGGTCTGGGGGGAGTTATAGTAGGCAGGGTACAGCAGGCTGTGGTGGACTAGTTCTAGTAGTAGCCAGCAGACTGCAGGCATTGGTGGACTACTGACACTTGTAGTCTTGCCTTGTGATGCCTTTCCATGTGCTTATGAAGAGCCCTAATTCCTAAACTCAGACTCTAGCCATGCCTCTTTTTTTTTTTTTTTGCAGAGATGGAACTGTGCTTGTTTTTCTGCATCTGGTAAGATAGTGAAGTATTTCCACTTAACAGGATACTGTATAGCTATGGGTACACCACCAAATGACTGTGCCCCACCTCTAAAGGGCTTTTTTATTTTCAAGCCTGTAGATGCAGCAGCATTGCTGTCACCTGCTCCTGAGCTGCTTAGACCTCAAGCCTGCTGACATCCTTATCATCAAACTCCTCCTCATTGTCCCCCCCCCCACTCCTCTCAGGATGAACTTCTGATGTGTAATCAAGGGTCTTTACCAGACATTTTTTTTTCATTGAAAATGATTTGGACGTTATTTTTATGTTTTTGGGGTGATTTGTCACTCACCTACTGGTTAACGTTCACTCTCAATGCTAGAAATACATATTTATGTTAAACCCAGCTTCAAATCCTGTGGGTTTTTTTAAACCCAGAAAATACACGTAACTTGGCCTTAGATGGTTATTCCTCTTTCACTCTCACTGCTTTTAAATGAATAGTTATGTTAAACCCAGGTAGAAATATTAGGTGTTTTATTAAACCAAGAAGAAAAATATATAACTTGGCCTAAAATGTGTATTCCATTTTCATAATGCTTTTATTGCATATTTATGTTAAAATACAGGTCAGCCCACTGCTTTGCTCAGTTTGTTAGGTATTGTAATGTGATAACTTTTATGGGCTCATTAACTGCTTGTTGGGATTTGTAGTGCACCAACTGGACACAGCACTGCAGGTGAAATCAAGTCACTGTCTGAGGTCATTACACTTGTTAATGCTTTGATCGGCTTGCTTTTGAATTCCATAGGATTTTTGAAAGCTTTCTGCGATCAGTAGTACTTGCAGTCTTTCTCCACAATGGCGGCTGCAATGCAGTGCATGGGGCTTTATCAGCCTCTTAAACCCACCCTTATGTTGTGTGCTTATGGCGCATAAATGCAAGCAATGATTGCGTAACCGGGAGTCATGTGATCTTGCTAATAGCTGCAAGGTATGCTGGGCTACCCTGACGTCATCTTAGTGTTCCCAGTACTTCCTTCTATCATTCAGATACCATTTCAGTAGGAATCATATGATCAAATGACACATGACAATGTACTGATTGTGACAGTGGTCACTTCAGAGCCATTTTTCCCTTTATAACTGGGACTGCCTTGACAGCGACAGTTACGGGAGTAATATATAGTGTAAAAGAATAAAAGTATAAAAATAATAATAATAATAATAAAAAAAAAAATATATATATATATATATATACAGTATACATATATTATATATATATATATATATATATATATGTAGACCCTATACATAAAAATAATATAAAAATATATATATTAAAAAACTAATAACAAACTGTTAAAAAGCATACAATGGCATGGCATCATGATAGAGAGTACGTGCTCTAATGAAATTCTTCTAATTATAAAATGGCATTGATTGAAAACAAGCATTTTAACCCCTTGCCGCAAATGGACATTCATTAATGTCCATCTCCGGCTCCCAAGGTATGACGCGCGCTCAGCTATAGGCAAGCAGAACCCACGGTTAATGCCGGAGATTGGCGATCGGGCTGATGTATGGTGTAGAAACGGCGATCAAACTTGATCGCCGCGTCTAAAACAAAAGTAAACATTGTTGGTTACCTCAGTGATGCTGTTCGGAACCGCTGCGGTGAAATCGCGGCATCCCGAACAGCTTGCAGGACGCAAGGAGGATCCCTACCTGCCTCATTGCTGTCCGATCGCCGAATGACTGCTCTGTGCCTGAGATCCAGCAGTCAAGCGGCGATAACACTGACCAATGCCATGCTATTGCACGGCAGTGATCAGTGTAGGAAATCAGTGTGTGCAATGTTATAGTCCCCTATGAAAATAAAGTGTTAATTAATGTGATTTAACCCCCTCTCTAATAAAAGTTTGAATCACCCCCCCCCCCTTACCCATTTAACATATGTGGTATTGCCACGTGTGTAAATGTCCATATTATAAAAATATATAGTTAATTAAACCGCACGGTTAATGGTGTACACGTAAAACAATTCCAACAATTTTTCAACATAATAATTAATTATGGTGCATGAAGTTATAATTTTTTTTGGTAATAAAATAAAATCAAACCTATATAAATTGGGTATCCTTGCGACCATATGGACATACAGAATAAATATAAGGTGCAATTTTTACCGAAAAATGCACTGCATAGAAACGGAAGCCGCTTAAAATGACAAAATGGCAAAAATGGCTTTTTTTTCAGTTTTGCCCCACAAATAATTATTTTCTGGTTTCGCAGTAGATTTTGTAGTAAAATTATTAATGTCATTACAAAGTAAAATTGTTGGCGCAAAGAACAAGCCCTCATATGGATTTTTAGGTGGAAAATTGAAAGTGTTATGATTTTTAGAAGGTGAGGAGGAAAAAACAAAAGTGCAAAAATGAAAAATCGCCAAAGAGGGAAGGGGTTAAAACAGGGGACCCAGAAAATTTTATTTTAGTGTTAGGAGGAAAAAAATATATTTTGATTCTTTGTGACTCACTAATATTGCAATAATTGAAAAAATTCTACAAATTCTATGTGTGTCAAAATTACACAATTACAATTGCTGGGGTCTCAATCCAACAGCCAACTGCTCACTAAAATGGGGGGGGGGGGTCCTGAGCCCCTTGTTACTCTCCATTGCAGACTTAGGGGCTAGTGACAGGTGTCGTGGACTGTAAGAAGAAGAAACTGAGGATCTGTGGGTCAGGGGTAGGTAAGTAAAGTTTTTCCTCTATTTTACCAAGGCCCCATGCTAAATATTTTTTCCATATCGCTGGTATACCCCTTTAAGAGCGCAGCAAGTTGCTGTAATTGGTTGCCTCCATTTATCCCACAGTTTTTGAATGGATCCGCACTGCACATGCTCGGCCGCTGCTCCACTTGACATTCTTCTCACTGTGGTCATGTATAGGATCGTGGCGCTCAGGACATTTTGTTTAGAACACTCAGAGCCGGAGGCCGTGATTGTGACTTCACCACTACGCCCCATCGTGATGCCATGCCCCTTCACTCATGTCTATGGGAGGGGGTGTGTCAACCAACACGCCCCCCTCCCATAGACATGAATGGAGGGGGCATGGCCATGATTTAACGACCAGGAACCCGGCATTTGTTTAGAATACCGGGTGCTGCTGGAGATCGTGGGGGGCACCAGGAGCGGGACCCCCCCCCCCCCGCGATCAGACATATTATCCCCTATCCTTTGGATAGGTGATAAGATGTCTAGCAGGAGAGTACCCCTTTAAAGGGGTACTCCGGTGCTTAGACATCTTATCCCCTATCCAAAGTAAAGAGGATAAGATGCCTGATCGCGGGAGTCCCGCCGCTGGGGACCCCCAGGATCTTGCACGCCGCACCCCGTTTGTATTCAGTCCCCGGAGCGTGTTCACTCCGGGTCTGATTACCGGCGACCACAGGGCCGACAGCGTGTGACGTCACGCCTCCGCCCCCGTGTGACGTCATGCGCCGCCCCTCAATGCAAGCTTACGGGAGGGGGCGTGATAGCTGTCACGCCCCCTCCCATAGACTTGCATTGAGGGGCGGAGCGTGAGGTCACACAGGGCGGAGGCGTAATGTCACAAGCCGCTGGCCCCGTGATGGACAGTAATCAGACCCGGAGCGAACATGCTCCGGGGACTGATTACAAACGGGGTGTCGCATGCAAGATCCCGGGGGTCCCCAGTGGCGGGACTCCCGCGATCAGGCATCAGGCATTGGATAGGGGATAAGATGTCTAAGCATCGGAGAACCCTTTTAATCGGATCTCCAGTAATAAGTCATTTATCACTGATCTGGTGGAAAAGCAATACATGTCCCTCATGGGGAAATCCCATTTAATAGCATAAAACATTAAAAAGTAATGATTGTTTAAGAAGCATGAGCGAAAAAATTAGAAAATGTTCTCTTTACTCAAAAAAGGGCTAACGCTTAATAAATAGATGAAATAAAAAAAAATTATAAATTATATTGTATAATTAAAAATAGATAAAATATACGGATAAAATGAATATTTAAATCTAAAATAGATTAATAATAATAAAAAAATTAATAAATTAAAATTTCAAATAAAGAAATCCATTTAATTAAAAGAAAACATTAAAGTGTGTGTTACATAGCTGAGATTTCTTTGGTGGCTCCTATGTTGAATGACTTCTAGAGCCAAACAGTTGAAAAAACATTATTTTTGATTATACATATAGCATATAGCGGTGGACTGAGGTCACTTGGGCCCACCAGAGGAGATGATTGAGGGTCCTACATGTGCACATAATCTTTATACACATATCAGTAAGGTCTCAATGGTTATTTGTGAATCACCCCACAGGAAATAGACCCCAAGTAATGCTCCAAAGTTACCGTTAAATGATGGTGTCTTCTTCTAGACCTTTTGGGCCCCAGTTGTATCATACACCCGTTTTTGTGTCAGAGACTGGGCCCATCAAATGTTAGGTTGAATTCTACCACCATTCATATATGTTGCTGTTAGAGATGAGCAAAGTGATTGGGAACAAATCAAATTCATTCTAAATTAACAAAACATTTTTTAAAAATTGAAATCTGTTGCTATTCGTTTTTGGCGAATTGGGCAAACATTTTAGTGATCAGTAGAAGGGTTGGGGTAACATTAAGATTAGGGAGGCTAACTCTACTAACCCTAAACCTAATTTAGGGTTAGGCTACTAGTAGGGTAAGGGACTGTAACCCCACTAGCCCTCTCGTTGCATGCCCTCCATTAGCCCAACTAAAAGGGCTATTACTTATGATCTAGGCTATGCATTAATAGCATTAAAGAGCTTGGATCCAGTTGAATATAGTCCTAGAAGACCTTAAAGAGCCGTACATGACTTTTCAGGTCAATTGGAGCAACTTCGATTCAGAATGAGTTTGAAAACAAATTCCAAGAAATTTGCTCATCTCTAGCAGTGGGGTTAAGGGAGCAGAGACCGACGAACCCAGTTTCCACCCAAACTTCAGGGAAACCACAGGTTGCCAAACTTCTAAATATTGGCAGCGCTAGATAACTTCTTGGGGGGGGGGGGTTATACTGTATACAGCCAACTATAGATGTCTGTATACTGTATACTCTGAACTGAAGATCTACTTACTCACCTCATTCCTGCAGTGACCGCCTCCTGTGTAGCCCCGCCTCTAGGGGTGAAGTCACTAGAGCCTGGAACGAGGGTGGCAAGTATGGGTCTGTTCACTTTATGAAATTTCAAGCAGTGCTTGTAAACTCTTTTGTTACTGAGCTGGCGCATAGCACAAGGGGTTACAGCCAAGCAGCGATCTATGCCGATTAATGATGCGCGGCATATGCCATATTCAAATTCACGATATTTTGCAAATATATGGACAAATATTCATCCTATATTCGTGAAATCCGCATATTCGATATATTTACGGTAAATTTCGCATTGCGTAAATGCGCATATGCGCATGCGGAACTACGTCACGTGACATTCGTATTAAAATGTGACTATAACTATCTACCTATCTATCTATATTATCTATCTATTCATCCATCCATCCATCTCATATCTATCTATCTCATATCTATCTATATCCTAATGTTCTTGGTTTATACAGAAGTGATAATGGGTCTATGACATTTTGCATTTTGAATATTGGCATGTCATATTCGCGAATATCTTCACTATCTATCTACCTATCTAATTTTAGTGACGATATTCGCGAATAAGAGGATATTTGCATACAGTCTAATGCAGTAAATCGTATAGGAGCCTTCTTTAGACCACTAGCTGGAAGCAGAGAGGGATGAGATCACTGGGATGTGTTCTGTAGGAAAAAAAATTATGAATATTCGTAATTGCGAATATAGAGCGCTATATTCGCCATATTCGCAAATATAGCGAATATGCTAAATTTACGATAAATATTCAAATTGCGAATATTCACGCTCAACACTAATACAGATGAGCCAAACCTGGAAATGTTTGAAAGTTCGGCAAAGCTTCCTCGAAGTTTGGGCTTAAACCATGTTTTCTGGACTCGGCTCGCTCAACACTACTTAGAACCTTAGTAAAACCAGCAAACGAAAAACAAACCCTTTCCTTATGCTGTTAGGAATCTTCCCGTAATGTTTGATGTCAGCATCAAGAGTTCAGTTTCTCTACAGCACTCCCGCAGGAGAAAGGAAGTATTACACAGTTCTCATTGAGATCAACATAGACTTGCTAGATCCTCCAGAGCAAGAGATTCTCTGCACATTCTGGCTAAGAGATTGGGGGTCCCAAGTGAGAGATCCCCTCCTCTATTATATTCCTGTGCCTAAAAATTGTATAATTGGGGTTGTAATGGCCTTTGAATCAACGTTTTTGTCTGGAGTCCCAGGTACAGCGGTATATTTTGGCTGCTCTAGGTATCCTCTTTTTTTTTGGGTGATGATGGTGTGAACTTGTAACACATTAAAATTCATCCTTCTCCACAAGTCGTAGCTGTAGATTACACCCGCTAAAAAGGGTCATTACTTATGGTATGGGCTATGCAGTCATGGCGTTAAAGAGCCTGGACCCAGTTGAAGAAGACCTTGGAATGCCAGACATGACTTTTCAGGGCAATCGGGGCAATTTCGATAAAGAAGGAATTTATTTGGTCCGAATTGAATCTGAGAACCGGTTAAAATCAAATTCCAAAAATGTGTTCATCCCTAGCACTTACATATTAGTGGTATGGTCCAATTTATTTTATAAGTGACAAGAAGGGACTGTGACAAACTGCTCACAACAGTAGAGGGTCTATGACCAGCTGATAGTTTGGGACAGTGGTCTTCAAAACAATGTTGCAAAACTACAACTCCCAGCAGGCCCAGACTGCCAACGGCTGTCCGGGCCCGCTTGGAATTGTAGTTTTGTCACATCTGGAGGGCCACACTTTGGAGACCAATGGCTTAGCACCTTAGAGAAACCAGTAAAATACAAGACAACCCCTTTCCATACTCTGTTAGGAATCCACCTTAAAGGGGTATTCCGGTGAAAAAATTTTTTTTTTTAAATCAACTGGTGCCAGCAAGTTAAACAGTTTTGTAAATGACTTCTATTATAAAATCGTAATCCTTCCAGTACGTATCAGCTGCTGTATTCTCCAGAGGAAGTTATTTTCTTTTTGAATTTCTTTCCAGTCTTAGCACAGTGCTCTCTGCTGACACCTCTGTCCATTTCAGGAACTATCCAGAGTAGAATAGGTTTGCTATGGGGATTTGTTCCTGCTCTGGACAGTTCCTGACATGGACAGAGGTGGCAGCAGAGAGCACTGTGGTCAGACAGAAAAAAAAATTCAAAAAGAAAAGAACTTTCTCTGGAGTATACAGCAGCTAATAATTACTGGAAGGATTAAGATTTTTAAATACCGGTAGAAGTAATTTACACATCTGTTTAACTTTCTGGAACCAGTTGATTTAAAAAATAAAAATAAAAAAAAGTTTTCCACCGGAGTGCCCCTTTAATGATGTCAGCAGCAAGTAATCCATTTCTCTACAGCACTCCTGCAGGATAATGGAAGTATAACACAATTCTCATTGAAATAAAGGAACTGTCTGTGCATTATATAGACATGCTGGGTCCACCAGAGCAAGAGGCGTTCTCCACACTCTGGCTAATAGTTTGGGGCTTGCAACCGAGGGACCCCCTTCTCCATTATTTTCCTATCCAATTCACGTTTTTGTCTGGACTCCCAGGTACGGCTTTATTTTGGCCTCTTTTTTTTTTTTTTTTTTGGATGACGGTGTGAACTTGTAACACATTAAAATTCATCCTCCTGCACAAAGTCGTAGCTGCAGATGACCCTCGCTGATCTTAAACATATTTCAGTATCTGTAACTGAATAGAGGGTTTCCGAACAGCATGTTCTAATGGTCGTCTGGCCTCTAGCCAAAAAGCCAGTGAATAAGCCTGTTTGTAAAATACAGAAACCGAGAACAGCTGCAGCCATCAAATTCGATAAAAACAGAGAACTTTTTTTTTCAAGTTTAGACTCTTTCTTACAGGAGTGGCTTTTGTTCTGCAAAAACAGGAACATAAAAGCAAAAGGCGACCGAAAAAATGGAGCAGATATCGTAATAATAAAGAATAACATTAGTATTTAAAAAAAATGCAAAAATCTGAGATTTTGGTTTAAAGTTTGTAGAGCTCAGAACAGTAATTCTTAACCATGAGCTTCAAAAAAAATCAGCACCAATATTGGGAACAGTTTTGGACGATCCTTTGCATGTTTTGTAGGTATCTAATTTTATATTGTTCTTTGACAAGTTGGGTTATAATTAGGGATGAGCGAATCCAATCCGACGAATCTGAATTTGTTACGAATTTTAGGAAAAATTTGATTCGTAATGAATGCGAATATCGTTGCGATTTGATTGTGTGAATCGCTTCATTAAAATACATTTAGTGTGGTCCAGGCTCCAGGGGGCGGTCATCTAAAATGGCAAATACACATGTGAGGACATGGGGCAAGGAATCCTGGGAAGGCGGGAACAAGGGTAGGCGGGATGACCCTTAATCACATGCAGGGTGCAGCCTATCAGCAGCCAGCCACCCCTGGGATGTCACAGCCCTATATAATTGGCAGCCATCTTGTGGACAGTCACATCAGCATTCTATTGCAGAGAGAGAGTGAGAGAGAGCAGTGTGTGTTGCACAGAAAAGCTTTTTTACAGCAGCGATTCACCTGAAGCCCTAATCCAGCCTTGAAGCACTGATAGGGAAGGGAGTGAGATTGAGAGAGAGAGAGAGAGAGAGAGAGAGAGAGAGAGAGAGAGAGAGTGCAATTTTGGGTGTAGTACAAAGCAACTGTGTGCTGCAGCACTGGTGTGTACAACAACTGAAAAGCTAATAGTAGCCAGCCAGTTAGGGTGAGCAGAGCACTAAAAGCGTATTATCCTCTATTAAGTGTAACCTGTGCGTACATCTAAGTGTACCATTTTGTTCCTGTTAAAGTCTTAAGGGCCTAGATAGTGTGAAAGGCCAGCCAAAAGTACACACCTGCTGGTGTTGTAGACAAATACTGTTTTAAGCGTAGTGGAACGTGCTTCCCTCATATATGCACTAATTATGTCAAGCAGAGAAGTGCCAGGATGCGCAGAGGCCTAAATTTATCTGGCAGCAGTCGCAATAGACTAGGGGTGAGTGTCAGCAGGAGTTGCAGCTAGTGGTCTTGTCTCCAGCAGCAACCCATCTGCCGTCATTGATTGGTTAACACGGTCATCCACTTCATCACAAGTGACATCTGACACCCCTAGTCAACAGTCGGGGGGTTCCTCAGACACAACCCTCAGTTGGCATGGCCCGGGAGCAGTCCCTGTCCTCCCACTGCCTCTGTCCTATGCTGTTCCCTCCCCCACAGAAGTATCTTGTGCTGTGGATTCAGCTCCACTATTCACTGAGGATGATCTAATAGAGGACAGTCAGCAACTACTGCATCCAGAGGAGGTTAGCATGGCCACATGCAAGATGTGTCGGCAGAAGGTGAAGCTTGGCCAGGGTCCCAATGTTGGCACCACGGCCCTGCGTCAACATATGCAGCAACACCATAAAGCAGCCTGGGAGAACCGTGGCTCCGATGTGGTGGTCCAGCTTGCTGCATCACCCAGTGGCACGGAGCTCCCTTTTTTAGCCAGCCAAGGCTACACCACCTCAGCCAAAGGGAGCTGTTTGTCATACCCATCTTTTGTGGCTCCAGATGTCTTGCTCCTCCTACTTTGAGTCCATTTGCCCTGGAAAAGCTGTCCTGCTTGGCCAGTAGTGTGCCATCAGAACGGGTGTTTAGTGCGGCAGGGGCCATAGTAACCCCAAGGAGAACTTGTTTGTCCACGAAAAATGTGGAAAGACTGACCTTTGTGAAGATAAGTCAGGCATGGATCAGCCAGGATTTCCACCCACCAATGCCTGATGCATCAGAGTAGATTGACCATGGTGCCACACCAACACTTCACAAATATGGATAGTGCCAAACAGATTTAAGGTGCTGCTTCCCAGTTACAGACATTCCTCCGCATCAGACCACAAGTATTTATTGAGGACATGCATTAGCTAAAACTTAACTTTTCTTAGGATAAAATATATGTACCCACATTTTTTTTTAAATCAAACAACAGGAAAGGTGTGCAAAAAACACCATGTGCCACCTACACCACCAAGTATTGATGTGATGCAAAGACCTCTAAAAGGTGGAAGGGAACAACGTATGGTCCATTGTAACCGTTGGGGGTAAAAACTTCCCCTGTAAGGCCCTACTCTCACATTATTAATTCCCTTCTTGGCAAGAGTTACTCGCCCTAAAAAGGGCGGCCCCACACAGGAACCTCTACCTATTTCCACCTACAAAACTGCCATTTCACAGGGGTTTTAGATGGAAATAGAGAGAGTTTCCTGTGTGGGGCCACCGTTTTTAGGGCGAGTAACATTTGCCAAGAATGGGATTAATAGGGTGAAAGTAAGACCTTAGAGGGGAATTTTTTACCCCCACCTGCTACAATACGTTGTTACCTTCCACTTTTTTGAGGAAAGTGTTACTCATCTTAAAAAGGGTGGCCCCACACAGAAACCTCTCCTTATTTCCACATAAAAACCCTGGGAAATGGCAGTGTTTGCAGGTGGAAATAGGGAGAGGTTCCTGTGTGGGGCCGCCCTTTTAAGGGTGAGTAACACTTGCCAAGAAGGGAATTAATAATGCGAGAGTAGGGCCTTACAGGGGAAGTTTTTACCCCCACTGGTTACAATGACCCATAAGCTGTTCCTTTCAACCTTTTAGAGGTCTTTGCATCCCATCAATGCTTGGTGGTGTAGGTGGCACATGGTGTTTTTTTGCACACCTTTCCTTTTGTTTGATTGAAAAAAAAAAATGGGGTACATATATTTTATCCTAATAATGTTATTAAAAGTTAAGTTTTACGTAATGCAT
Organism: Hyla sarda; assembly: GCF_029499605.1. Classification (NCBI taxonomy): domain Eukaryota; kingdom Metazoa; phylum Chordata; class Amphibia; order Anura; family Hylidae; genus Hyla; species Hyla sarda. Next base: position 14,763,984 of record NC_079193.1, read on the forward strand.
ATCCTCAATACTGACATGTGCACACTAACACTTTTACAAAAGAGACCGTTTTCCTCTGCTTGTGGGCCTCAGCTACTATTCTGATCCTGCCACCCACCTGATGTCACACATCTGATGCCAAGTTCTCCTTTTTTCAACCACCTTCGTCACCGGGTACTGGTATTGCCACCCACCACCCCACTATGTCGCCGGTTCACTTTCAGTACTCCTGATGTTGCTGATGCCACCTCCAGGCTGTCTCATACTGCCACCATATGTTCTCCTTATGCTGATGCCAGCTCCAGGCTGTTTCACTCTGCCACCATATGTTCTCCTTATGCTGCTGCCACCTCCAGGCTGTCTCATTCTGCAACTATATGGTCTCCTCATGCTTCCGTCACCTCCAGGCTGTGTCATTCAGCCACTATACGGTCTGCTCTTGCTGCTGCCAACTCCAGGCTGTGTCATTCAGCCACTATATGGTCTCCTCATGCTGCCGCCAACTACAGGCTGTTTCATTCAGCCACTATATGGTCACCTCATGCTTCTGCCACCTCCAGGCTGTGTCACTGTACCGCCATGTGGTATCCTCGTGCTGCTGGCACATTAATTAAAACTTTTTAGCTTCATCTATTTAAAATCTTCAATTTAAATGTTAAAAGATATCTTTAATCTTTTCAATTGTGAGGCCCTATGGTCTCGTCAGGCTGTTGCCACATCCAGGCTGTGTCATTCAGCCACTATATGGTCTCCTCATGCTGCCGCCACCTCCACGCTGTGTCATTCAGCCACTATATGTTCTCCTCATACTGATGCCACCTCCAGGCTCTGTCATCGTGCCACACTGTGTCAGTGAATCCAATAGGGATGCCTGTAATCTGCATGTCATACTGAATAACAGTATTATTTTACTAACCCATCACACTCCCTATGCGTGTTAGGACAAGGCAAAGTATTCTACACATCAAATCAAACTTTCCAATAGCTAAAATATATTCCTTTTATTACAAAATAACATATTACAAAATACAGTGCATGAATCCCCATAAAAACAGTAAATAACAAATGGTTCACAAAGTGCGATAATGGTAGGGACAATCCCCAGTATTACGTGCCTCACCCGACGCGTTTCCCCGTAGCTAAATACGGTTCATCAGGGGTACATAAGCAATTATTATGGTCGCTTTAGGACAAAGGTTTACATAAAGACAGTAGATATATATAGGAGCCAGAAACAATACTCTATAGCTTGTCCCAGCGATCACCACTGCACATGACCACTGTACATCAGGAGCGGTGGTCATATGCAATGGTGGTCGCTGGGACAAGATATAGAGTATTGTTTCTGGCTCCTGATCATATGATGTATATGGTGGACATCTTAACCAAGGAGGAGAGCCACATTACATGAAGTTTTCTTTGACCTCTTGTGTATTTCTGTGCAATTAAGTCTGAAAACACGTCCCTGCAGTTTTCATCGATATTAACAGAGCCGAGTATTGTCTATTGCATTACTACGTATATTTTCTATATATATCTACTGTCTTTATGTAAACCTTTGTCCTAAAGCGACCATAATAATTGCTTATGTACCCCTGATGAACCGTATTTAGCTACGGGGAAACGCGTCGGGTGAGGCACGTAATACTGGGGATTGTCCCCACCATTATCGCACTTTGTGAACCATTTGTTATTTACTGTTTTTATGGGGATTCATGCACTGTATTTTGTAATATGTTATTTTGTAATAAATGGAATATATTTTAGTTATTGGAAAGTTTGATTTGATAGTTAGAGCTAGCTATTATTTATCTTTATATCAGTGATTGTAAAAGCCGTTTTTAATACAGATTTGCCGCAAATAAATTAAGACCGAACTGAATGTTTCCGGAAAATTCGGCAAATCGGCCGAATCAAATTTTTCAAAAATTCGCTTATCTCTCGTTGTAATAATCAAAAATGTCTGACTACAAGGGGCAAATTGACCCCTTTATGGCCAGTATAAAGTGTATCGGTCATTAACAAAAACTTTTGCCATAATGTAGATAATACCATTATATGTATATTTGTAATATTCATTGGTTAAAAAAAATTGGGGAAAATTTTTTGCATCTCCACCCTCACTTCCTGTATTTGGTCTCCTCACAGAGACACACAGGCAATAGCTGCAGAGAAAAAAATATACACATTTTTAAACCAATGTATATTACAAATAAACATATAATGGGGGAGATTTATCAAAACCTGTGCAAAGGAAAAGTTGCCCAGTTGCCCATAGCAACCAATCAGATCACTTCTTTCATTTTTAACAAGGCCTCTGCAAAATGAAAGAAGCGAGCTGATTGGTTGCTATGGGCAACTGGGCAACTTTTCCTCTGCACAGGTTTTCATAAATCTCCCCCAATGTTATTATCTACATTATATAAAAAAATTTTGTTAATGACAGGTACACTTAAATGGGAAATATTGGAAGGTGGCCTTAGGACCACCCACTGGTCATATATGGAACTACACTTAAAAGGAAACATGTAGTTAAATTAACTGATGCCAGAAAGTTTTACAGATTTGTAAATCACTTCTATTAAAAAATCTTAATCCTTCCATTACTTATCAGCTGCTGTATGCTCCTGAAGAAGTTGTGTACTTCTTTTCAGTCTGACCACAGTGCTCTCTGCTGCCACCTCTGTCTGTGTCATAACCTGTCTGAAGTAGGAGAGGTTTTCATTAGAGATTTGCTCATTTTCTGGACAGAGGGGTCAGCAGAGAGCAGTGTGGTCAGACTGGAAAGAACTACACAACTTCCTCTGAAGCATACAGCAGCTCATAAGTACTGGAAGGATTTAGATTTTTAATTGAAGTAATTTACAAATCGGTTTAAAGGAAAACTGTCAGCCTGATCACTCGCCCTAAACTTAGAACACTGGGTTATAGAGTCGGTGACCAGGAATGCACAGAGGGGTCATTTAACAAATTTGGTCCACTGGTTACAGAGAAATGGGCTTTCAAAAGTCCCTTGTTCAGTCCAGTGAATTGCGCTGGGACATGCCAGTATTGCGCTGGGACATGGCAGTATTATGAGCTGACCGACAGAGGCGGCCAGCCAGTGGGGCCCGCCTCGGGCCCCACTGGCTGGCCGCCTCTGTTGGTCAGCTCATAATACTGCCCCCGCAATATGCATGAGTGCAGCACTCATGTGACCGGTGACTCCCCATCACTAGGAAGTGGAGTCGAAGATAATGAATATGCAAATTGCAGGGGCAGAATTATGAGCTGACCGAGGCAGAGACGGCCAGCCATCGGGGCCCGCCTCCACAGCGCAATTCACTGGACTGAACAAGGGACCTTTGAAAGCCAATGTCTCCGTAACCAGTGGACCAAATTTAGTAAGTGATCTGTGCACTCCTGATCACCCACTCTATAATGTTAGGGTGGGTGATCAGGCTGACCATTTTCCTTTAAAATAGTATTCTGGTTCCGGTATAAAGAATAACAAGGTGGTGGGCCCTTTAAAAATGGGGAAAAAGTCCTACTTATCTTTCCCCAGCCCCCCACAGCTCCTATTCTGCTCTGACCAGTAGCCCAATCTTCTCTTCCGTGACAAGTGCTTACTGCAGGACCTACCTGCTAAGCCAATCACTGGCCGCAACTGGACACTGCTGTGGCCAGTGATTGGCTGAGCCTGCAGGTCCTGCAACCAGCGCTTGTCTCAGAAGCAGGAAGAAGAGAGAAGATCTGGGGACATATGGAGACGAAATGTTTCTTGCTCAACAAGGCTGTGTGGCCTACTGGGAAAGGGGCCTGGCCTTTAAGCCACAATAAAACACTAAAGTACCTTTGCCTGAAATAAGCCAGATAACCGTTAAAGTAAAAGAAAACTTGACAGTGCAAACTTAGACTAGCAAGTCTAAAGATGCCTCACAGTCACAGAGGGACTGTGATAGATCTGCAGTCCCTCTGTGACTGCCATCAGTGCATTCGCAGCATGAAATACACTGCAGATGCACCCCATGTGACCCTGTCCTATTAAAAAAAAGGGGTATTCCAGCCTTTTTTTTATTATATGGTGCTTGGGTGTTGGTGGGGGGATAGAAAACGAAAAAAAAATACTTACCTAGCCCCAGTCCCCCACTCTTATCCCTTCTTCTTGCTTCCGAGATGAGCCCTTGGAGCAGGACCATCCAGGGACAAACGGGCATGTCCCACTCTAAGCACTCATCGGAAGCCGAAAAGAGAGAGAAGATAAGGAGACCAGAATGAGGTGTATAGGATCAGTGGGAGAGTGGGGCAAGGTAAGTATGTTTTATTTTTTTCTATTTTCCCTCCACTCCAGCTTCATATTATTATTATTTTTGTTTTGTTAAAGGCTGGAATACTCCTTTAAAGGAGTTATCTGCTTTGGAAATACCTTCATATTAGGAAGGGACCCCTGACAATAATCTTCTGTGATCTATTGGGAATCTAGCGTCTAGTGTGTAGTTTCCCTGCAGCGCCACCACAGGAAAAATGAAGAATTACATGTTAATCATAGACCTCAACATTTTAGATGGGACCCCCTAAAGATAATCTTCTGTGATCTATGGGGAATCCGGCAACAAGTGTTTAGTTTTCCTGCAGCGCCACCACCAGGAAAAATGAAGAATTGCATGTTAACCATTGACCTCAACGTGTGGTCTTTGTATGAATGGACTTTTCAGGTCCTCCAAAGGAAGACACTCTTTGTTTTACCTAATTCCGGAAGTTACAAATGAGAGCCCCTAACCCCCAATCTAAAACCGCAGATGCCCTAATAGGGTTTTCTCCTCCAGACAGCTCCTTAAACATCTTATTAATTAATCTGTATTTATTTAACTTCTCATTTACTTTAATAGAAAATTGGGCCTGAATATTTTTTTCCAAATATACGATGACATACTGCTAACACATGCGGGAAATGTTTTCACAGGTCCTTTTTATGTGCATTAATAGTCCGCAAGGAAAATAAAGAAACAGAAAAGAATCTTGTTTGGGTTCCTTGCTAAATATTATGAGACTTTTCAGCACATGAATAATTATACTTCATTAGGACTTATGAGGTGAACCTGAAACAGCTGTGGACTTCATGTTCAGAGCGCTGAGCCAGAGACGTGCCACCTTGTCATTCGGCTACTCATTTCTAAATGTTCTCCGAGTTTAGGAATTACAAAATAAATTGGGCATTTTATGGCCAATGGGAGTATTCTGCACAGTAGCCGGGGCCTTGTACAGTAGGAAGGCGGCTTATTATGATCATAAGGAAATTTAAAAAATGGAATTCTAGGGGAAGAATTTTTGTACGGTATCTTTACTGGCTATAAAGATACCGTGGGGGAAAATTCTAAACAAAATTAACAATTTAAAGGGGTACTCCGCTGCCCCAGCATTCGGAACATTTTGTTCCGAACGCTTGGAGCGGGCAACGGGGGTCATGATGTCACGGCCAGGCCCCTCGTGGCCTGACGCCATGCACCCTCAATGCAAGTCTAAGGGAGGAGGCGTGGCGTCCGCCATGCCTCCTCCCATAGACTTGTATTGAGGGAACGTGAAGTCGTGATCCCCGCCGCCTGCACCCAATGTCCTAAACGAATGCCAGGTGCTGTACAGAGATCGTAAGGCTCGCCCGCGATCAGACATCTTATCCCCTATCCTTTGGATCTGGGATAAGATGTCGAGGGGTGGAGTCCCCCTTTAAGTTAAAAAAATTATGTGGTCCATTATTATACATTTGGAACACTTTTTATGTTTTCCTCCTAAATTTTAAAAAAGTATGTAGAAGATGGGGATTAGCAAAAAAAAACTAAAAAGTTATAAAATGTGTCAAGTTTAAAGAAGTTCCCCATTTTTGGGAATTATTTTTGGAGTCTACTCTACTGTTCCCACATTGATCCCACATTTTCAAAAATATTTCCATAGGTAGGGGGAAAAAAACTAAGCGAAAACAAAAAGATATTTTCGGGTGCAAATTCATTTTGTGGGGGAAAAAATTTAAGGCAATTTGAAAATTTTTAATAAATTTGCTGAATTAATAAAATTTTTCTTCTGCGCATCTTCCAGTTTACTCTGGATCCACATCCGTAGTGTAAGTAAATAATTTTGCTGGCGACTCGACCTATCTGCAGTTTGATCAACATCTGCCATCCCCAACCTGCTTCCTTTCAGATCTTCTGAACCTATAACTCCATCCATTATATAATCAGGATAGAAGGGGGAAAAAACTCTGGATCCTCGGCGCCCCCCGTTGCAATAAACTTCAGAAGTCACTGGTACAATTAAAATCTTCTTTATTCACCTATGTCAGATGCGTTTCGAGGTTTAGGATACCTCTTTCTCAATGACCTTGGTGCTTATCCATCCATTATATGAAATCCTCGGGCTCGCCACAACATGGGTTAACGGATCTACATTAGACCCACCATCCGGTGACCTGTCTCAATAATTCTAAAGGGGTCTTTATGGACAACCCTTTGAAACTGTGCCGATTCCCCAGATCCCCATTAAACAGCTAAGAGAAGTTGCCTTTGGCTATTTGGTAGCTCCGTGGATAATGCGGAAATGAGCGAAACCATTCAAAGGGAACCTGTCACCTGTTTCATGCTGCCCGAACCTTGGGAAAACAGCAGGACACTTTTATGTACTCTAAAACACTCAGGAATTTCAGAGAAATCATAGTTTTAAAATGCCCCCTGGACCGAGGTAAATAGTCACAGGGGACGAACCGGTGGCTGTTCCTCGTCCTGCCAGGCTTGAAGGATGGGTTTCCTCTTAGTAGTGTATAGAAAAGGTACTTATCACTTAATGCTAACCGGGAAGGCTTGAGGACTGCCTCTTGTGACTATTTACCCAGTTCTCTGCAGTTTTTTAGAATATTATTTCTCTTAAAGGGATACTCCGGGGGAAAAATACATTTTCAAATTACCTCGTACCAGAAAGCTATACAGATTTGTAAATTGCTTCTATATAAAAATCGTAATCCTTCCAGTACTTATTAGCTGCTGTATGCTCCAGAGGAAGTTGTGTAGTTCTTTCTAGTCTGACCACAGTGCTCTCTGCTGACACCTCTGTCCGTGTCAGGAACTGTCCAGAGCAGAAGGAAATCTCCATAGTAAACCTCTCCTGCTTCGAGCAATACCAGACACAGGCAGAGGTGGCAGCAGAGAGCACTGTAAACAGACTGGAACAAACAACACAACTTACTCTGGAGTAGAGATGAGCGAACTTACAGTAAATTCGATTCGTCACGAACTTCTCGGCTCGGCAGTCGATGACTTATCCTGCATAAATTAGTTCAGCTTTCAGGTGTTCCCGTGGGCTGGAAAAGGTGGATACAGTCCTAGGAGACTCTTGCCTAGGACTGTATCCACCTTTTCCAGCCCACCAGAGCACCGGAAAGCTGAACTAATTTATGCAGGAAAAGTCATCAACTGCCGAGTCGAGCAGTTCGTGACGAATCGAATTTACTGTAAGTTCGCTCATCTTTACTCTGGAGAATACAACAGCTGATAAGTACTGGAAGGATTAAGATATTTTAATAGAAGTAATTTATAAATCTTTATAGCTTTCTGGCACCAGTTGATTGGAAACCACCTGAGTGCTACAAAGTAAATAATAGTGTTCCAGGACGCCGCTCCCTGCACCTGCTTTATACCTCCTCTTACTTTGGGCAGCATAAAACAGTTGACAGGTTCTCTTTAAAGGGGTACTCCGCTGCTAGATATCTTATCCTCTATCCAAAGGATAGGGGACAAGATGTTTGATCGTGGGGGTCCCGCTGCGGGGGCCCCCCGCGATCTCCAGCAGCACCAAACGTCGGGTTCCTGCGGCAGTGGTTGTGACGTCACGCCGCGCCCCTCCATTCATGTCTATGGGAGGGGGCTGACATGAATGGAGGGGGCGTGGCATAACGTCACAACCACTGCCGCAGGAACCCGACGTTTGTCAGGTTCAGAACGCCGGCTCACCGGAGTACCCCTTTTACTCTGAAATGGTGGAGTTCCCCTTTAACCATGATTTGGGAAAAAAAAAAAAAAACAAGTCACTAGTTGTCATATAAACTTTTGGATGTAAACTTCTGGTACATTGTCTTTGACATGGAAAGTTTGTCGCTTCTCTTGTTCTTTATAAAGTTGTCCGAAGCAATTCTGATTTGCATGTAAATTGTCAGCAGGGCAAAATATCTTCAGCTTCACTCTGGGAGAAAAAAAACAAAAAAAATAAAAAATAAAAATAAAAAAAAACCTTCTTTCGAGCCTCCAACACAGACACTTAAATCTGCATAAAATTTAGACAAATTGATTCATTTCATTATGAAACTGTCCAGCTGGGAGTGAGCGTGCATTGTGGATGACAGATGTGCCTATGTGCGAGGACAACGTCATATATTTGTATTATATCAAATTGAGTTTACATTGTTCACTTAGAAATTGTTATAATATTCATTGTTAAGTGCATTAAACGGAGGCTTTCAATATTCTCCTTCTATCCCAGGATTTGGGATTAGTCACCCGTGAATAATTTCCCTTTTTAATCAAAAATCAGTTTTACCAGCTGACTGGTTTTCATTTTCTCCCATGTGTTGCAATGCGTTAAAGGGCCCCTGCGCCCATGAGCCTACGTGAAAGCGCAATTCCTGCCGCGTGCTAAGTGGCACGGTAAATAATGGTTTTTTTTTTTGTGTTTTTTTTTGCAAATATTTGTGTGGTTCTGAACAGGATTCCCATCATGCCTTAGGATGGAGTGCTGATATTTTTTTTAATTCCTCTGCTCGTTGTCATTGTGGTTGGGCATGGTCCTATAGGCTACATAACGTTGCTCCGGGGAACAGCATTTGACAGAAAATGCCAACATTTCTTCGTAATCCAACAGAAAGAACACCCTTCATGTTAAAGGGTTATTCAGGTTTTTAAAAAGTTGTAAATAAAAATAGCAGTTACTCACCTCTCTCTGATCCCCGTACAGGCTCCGGTTGGTAATTCCGTCTTTCATTGGATTCGATGGTCACATGCAGTACTCCAGACATCATGGCAAATGCCAGGAAAATGGTCAGATCCAACAAAAAATATATTTTTTTAATATATCACTCAGTGCCTACCGTATTTTTCGCCCTATAGGACGCACCGGCATATAATACGCACCCAATTTTAAAGGTGCAGAATCTAGAAAAAAAAGATTCTGAACAAAAAAAAGATTCTGAACCCAACAGTGATCTTCAACCTGCGGACCTCCAGATGTTGCCAAACTACAACTCCCAGCATACCCGGACAGCCGTTGGCTGTCCGGGCATGCTGGGAGTTGTAGTTTTGCAACATCTGAAGGTCCGCAGGTTGAAGACCACTGTATTATAGAAGGTAATACTCACGTGTCCCCGCCGCTCCAGACCCGTCACCGCTCGTCACCGCTGCCCTGGATGTCGCTCCGTCCCCGTGGTGTCCCCGGGATCCACGCTCTCCGTCGCCGTCATCACGTCGCTACGCACGCCGCTCCTATTGGATGATGGGACGGCGTGTGTGACAACGTGATGATGTCGAAGGAGAGCGCCGGCCATGCAGGGGATCCCGGCACGGAGCAGACGCCGAGGAGGCAGGTAAGGTCCCTCCCGGTGCAGCCGGGTTAGTGTCACTTTCGCTTCAGACGCGGCGGTCAGCTTTGATCGCCGCGTATGAAGGGTTAATACAGGGCATCACTGCAATCGGTTATGTCCTGTATTAGCCCCTGGTCCCGGCCGTTGATGGCCGCAGGGACCGCCGCGATAGGTGTGTTTTCGCCGTATTAGACGCACCAACTTTTCCTCCCCCAGTTTTGGGGAAGAAAAAGTGCGTCTTATACGGCGAAAAATACGGTAATCCTGACCATGTACATCTAATTTTTATGTGTCTAGCACCTTTATTTTATTTTTTATAACACTTTTAATTTTGCTCACTAGTCTGAATTCCTCTCAAATGTAGGGGGCGTGGCCTCACTGTGCAGGTCTCCGCCCCCTCCCTCAGTATGCTGTCTGCTCACATCTCCCCTAGCATTAGCAAAACTACAACTCCCAGCTTTTCCTCACTGACAGTAGCGGGACACAAGATGACAGTGGGAGGATTTTTCCTCCAGCTCTGTTCCCCGCACTCACAGCTGTCAATCAAGGAAGTGTGTCCATGACATAGGTGATGACGCATGGACACAGCAGGACTAGTATGTGTCCAAACAGGCAGGGGCGCAGTTGTTTGACTGGCTTTTTCAGTATGAAATACAGAACATTTTCCAATGAAAGCAATTGCAAAACCTATTGGTTATACAAGCTTTACAACATATCAAAAGTTTTTGTATCTGACAGTGCCCATTTAATTTTACAGAAGCACATACTGGCCCTTTAAGTTGCAGCAGGTGCACGCATGCACCCCTAGGGAGCAGATAAGGAACTGCAGCCAAGTAGGAAACAGCAGGAGAGGAGGAAGCCCAGAGCCAACAGGAGGGAGATGGATAGTTAATTGAAGCTGATATAGTCCTTTTAGTATTTTTTTTATTTTTATTTTTTACACTATATAATTAATGCTGTATTAGCTTATGGATATAATATGACATAATCCTCATTATCATGACTGTTAGACACAAATGATAAAATTACGATCTTTTGTAAATTTCTCATGAAAGTTTAAATTGATAAAATGAAAAAAAGATAAATAAATAAAATAGAACATTTTCATTTATAGGGTACCTGGGCTTACACTGGGCACTGGGATGCGTCAAACGTATAACAGCGGCTCAGCCTGCATGATAAATATGGCATATTTTAGATATTGTTATCTAACATTACATCAACTAAAAGTTTACGTCAATATTTACGCCAACATTTTTGTGGAATGTTGTTGCAATTCAAGCCACAAACCTTATTGATAAGCCACACCCTTTTTCTGCTAACTCGGTGTTGAGGTTAGAAGCCGAAATTGACATTAGATTTGTGTAAAATTTTATGCATTATTTTGTGCCAGAAATGCGCCAAATTTTGACACATTTTATGGCAAGTACTAGAGATGAGCGAATTTACAGTAAATTCGATTCGTCACTAACTTCTCAGCTCGGCAGTTGATGACTTTTCCTGCATAAATGAGTTCAGCTTTTAGGTGCTCCCGTGGGCTGGAAAAGGTGGATACAGTCCTAGGAGACTCTTTCCTAGGACTGTATCCACCTTTTCCAGCCCACCGAAGCAACGGAAAGCTGAACTAATTTATGCAGGATAAGTCATCAACTGCTGAGCCGAGAAGTTCGTGACGAATCAAATTTACTGTAAATTCGCTCATCTCTAGCAAGTGCATTAGTAAATGTCCAGTATTGTCTCTAAATTCATAATGTTTTTCTAAAAATAAAGAATATAAAAATGTATAACAATAATAACAATAATTGTTAATATTATGATTACAATTTTTTTTTCTATTCCTTCTTTAGATCTTCTGATAATTATTTATATGCTGATAAATATGTTTTTTATCACTTATATTCTTAAAATTTTATTTTTAAAAATGGCAATAAATGTGTAGTAGTAGTAGTGATTTTGTTCTTCTGGTGTGTAGTTTTTTTTTTTTCTTTTTTCTTTTACTTATCATTCCTGCAATATTTTGATTGATTTTTCTTTTGTAATTACTGGTGATTTTCTACCATATGATTATTATACTAATAATCACTATTGCATCATATGAGAACTACAAATATTGTATTAGTGTCCATAATAATAAGAACAATAATAAATGATAAGGACACAAATTAAGTTTTGAATTCTCAAAGTGCCAATAGCAATTTTTAGCAAATAATTATTTAGTAAAAAAAATTTAAAAAACATATAATTAAAAATAGAAATAATAATATGCAATAATAATAATTTTTATTATTATTATTTTTTACTTTGTATTAGAATACACATTATATTTTAATTTCTTATATTAAATCATAATTTTTTACTTATTTTATATTATTATAATTTATAATTAATTAAATAATAATAAATATTATCATGTATTATTATTTGTTATTATTTATTATTAAATATTAATACATATAACATGATTACTACTAGAGATGAGCGAACTTACAGTAAATTCGATTCGTCACGAACTTCTCGGCTCGGCGGTTGATGACTTTTTCTGCATAAATTAGTTCAGCTTTCAGGTGCTCCCGTGGGCTGGAAAAGGTGGATACAGTCCTAGGAGACTCTTTCCTAGGACTGTATCCACCTTTTCCAGCCCACCGGAGGACCGTAAAGCGGAAATAATTTATGCAGGAAAAGTCAGCAACCGCCGAGCCGAGAAGTTCGTGACGAATCGAATTTACTGTAAGTTCGCTCATCTCTAATTACTACTATTAATATCACTTATTTGATGATTATGATGATTACCGTATTTTTCGCCGTATAAGGGGGGGGGGAAAGTTGGTGCGTCTTCTACGGCGTATACCTGCGGCCATCAACGGCCGGGACCCACGGCTAATACAGGACATCACCGATCGCGGTGATGCCCTGTATTAACCCTTCAGACGCGGCGATCAAAGCTGACCACCGCGTCTGAAGCAAAAATAACACTAACCCGGCTGTTCAGTCGTGCTGTTCGGGACCGCCGCGGTGACCCGAACAGCTTACAGGACACCGGGAGGGACCTTACCTGCCTCCTCCGTGTCTGCTCCGTGCCGGGATCCCCTGCATGGCCTGCGCTCTCCTTCGACGTCATCACGTCGTCGCGCACGCCGTCCCGTCATCCAATAGGAGCGGCGTGCGTAGCGACGTGATGACGGTGACGGAGAGCGTGGATCCCGGGGAAGAAGACGTCCGGAGCGTCGGGGACACCACGGGGACGTGGCGACAGCGATGGAGTGACATCCAGGGCAGCGGTGACGGGTCCAGAGCGGCAGGAACAGCAGTTGGCTGTCCGGGCATGCTGGGAGTTGTAGTTTTGCAACATCTGGAGGTCCGCAGGTTGAAGATCGCTGTTGGGTGCAGAATCTTTTTTTTTCTAGATTTTGCACCTTTAACCCCTTCAGGATCAAGCCCATTTTGGCCTTAAGGACCAGAGCGTTTTTTGCACATCTGACCACTGTCACTTTAAACATTAATAACTCTGGAATGCTTTTACTTATCAATCTGATTCTGAGATTGTTTTTTCGTGACATATTCTACTTTAACATAGTAGTAAAATTTTGTGGTAACTTGCATCCTTTCTTGGTGAAAAATCCGTAAATTTGATGAAAAATTTAAAAATTTTGCATTTTTCTAACTTTGAAGCTCTCTGCTTGAAAGGAAAATGTATATTACGAATACATTATTTTTTTTTTTATTCACATATGCAATATGTCTACTTTATGTTTGCATCATAAAATTGATGAGTTTTTACTTTTGGAAGACACCAGAGGGCTTCAAAGTTCAGAAGCAATTTTCCAATTTTTCACAAAATTTTCAAACTCGATATTTTTCAGGGACCAGTTCAGTTTTGAAGTGGATTTGAAGGGTCTTCATATTAGAAATACCCCATAAATGACCCCATTATAAAAACTGCACCCCCCAAAGTATTCAAAATGACATTCAGTAAGTGTTTTAACCCTTTAGGTGTTTCACAGGAATAGCAGCAAAGTGAAGGAGAAAATTCAAAATCTTCATTTTTTACACTTGCATGTTCTTGTAGACCCAATTTTAGAATTTTTGCAAGTGGTAAAAGGAGAAAATTTTTACTTGTATTTGTAGCCCAATTTCTCTCGAGTAAGCACATACCTCATATGTCTAAGTAAAGTGTTCGGCGGGCGCAGTAGAGGGCTCAGAAGGGAAGGAGCGACAAGGGGATTTTGGAGAGTACATTTTTCTGAAATGGTTTTTGTGGGGCATGTTGCATTTAGGAAGCCCCTATGGTGCCAGAACAGGAAAAAAAAACCACATGGCATACCATTTTGGAAACTAGACCCCTCGGGGAACGTAACAAGGGATAAAGTGAGCCTTAATACCCCACAGGTGTTTCATGACTTTTGCAAATGTAAAAAAAAATTTTCCCAAAAATTTTACATTATTAAAAAGGGTAAATGCTGAAAATAGCCCCCAAAATTTGTAACACAATTTCTCCCGAGCACGGTGATACCCCATATATGACCCTAAACTGTGCCTTGAAATACGACAGGGCTCCAAAGTGAGAGCGCCATGCGCATTTGAGGCCTAAATTAGGGATTGCATAGGGGTGGACATAGGGGAATTCTACGTCAGTGATTCCCAAACAGGGGGCCTCCAGCTGTTGCAAAACTCCCAGCATGCCTGGACAATCAACGGCTGTCCGACAATACTGGGAGTTGTTGTTTTGCAACAGCTGGAGGCTTCGTTTTGGAAACAGTGGCGTACCAGACGTTTTTCATTTTTATTGGGGAGGGGAGGGGGGCTGTGTAGGGGAATGTGTATATGTAGTGTTTTTTACTTTTTATTTTGTGGTAGTGTAGTGTAGTGTTTTTAGGGTACAGTCGCACGGGCGGGGGTTCACAGTAGTTTCTCGCTGGCAGTTTGAGCTGCGGCAGAAAATTTGCCGCAGCTCAAACTTGCAGCCGGATACTTACTGTAAACCTCCGCCCATGTGAGTGTACCCTGTACGTTCACATTGGGGGGGGGGGGGGGGGGAACATCCAGCTATTGCAAAACTACAACTCCCAGCATGCGCTGACAGACTGTACATGCTGAGAGTTTTAGTTTTGCAACAGCTGTAGACACACTGGTTATGTATCACTGAGTTTGTGACCTAACTCAGTGTTTCACAACCAGTGTGCCTCCAGCTGTTGCAAAACTACAACTCCCAGCATGTACGGTGCATGGTGTACGGTGACTGCTGAGAGTTGTAGTTTGCAACAGCTGGAGGCACACCGGTCGTGAAACACTGAGTTAGGTAAAAAAAAAACGCTGAGTTTCACAACCATTGTGCCTTCAGCTGTTGCAAAACTACAACTCTCAGCAGTCACCGACAGCAAACGGGCATGCTGGGAGTTGTAGTTATGCAACCAGCAGATGCACCACTACAACTCTCAGCATGCACTTTAGCTGTTTGTGCAAGCTGGGAGTTGTAGTTATACAACAGCTGAAGGTACACTTTTCCATAGAAAAAATGTGCCTCCAGCTGTTGCAAAACTATAAGTCCCAGCATGCCCATAAGGGAATGCTGGGAGTTGTGGTTGTCTGCCTCCTGCTGTTGCATAACTACAGCTCCCAGCATGCCCTTTTTGCATGCTGGGAGCTGTTGCTAAGCAACAGCAGGAGGCTGTCACTCACCTTCTGCTGCTGCTCCGGGACACAGGTCAGTCCCTCGCCGCCGCTCCTGGGGCCCCAATCCCAACATTGACGCCGAGGATCGGGGTCCCCAGCTCCCGGGGTCCACGTCCCGCTCATGTCCTCCGGAAGAGGGGTGGAGCGGGTTGCGGGAGTGACACCCGCAGCAGGCGATCTGATTTGTCGGCCGGTAAACCGGCCGACGAATCAGGGTGATCGTGAGGTGGCACCAGTGCCACCTCACCCCTGCAGGCTCTGGCTGTTCGGGGCCGTCAGAGACGGCCCGATCAGCCGGTAATTCCGGGTCATCGGGTCACTGGAGACCCGATTGACCCGGAATCGCCGCAGATCGCTGGACTGATTTGTCCAGCGATCTGCGGCCATCGCCGACATGGGGGGGCATAATGACCCCACTGGGCGATATGCCGGGATGCCTGCTGAACGATTTCAGCAGGCATCCGGCTCCGGTCCCCAACCGGCTAGCGGTGGGGGCCGGAATTCCCACGGGTGTATGGATATGCCCTCGGTCCTTAAGGACTCGGAATGCAGGGCGTATCCATACGCCCTATGCCTGAAGAGGTTAAAATAGGGTGCGTCTTATATGCCGGTGCATCCTATAGGGCGAAAATTACGGTAATTATAATAGTAATAATAATAATTTTCTTATTTTATTTATGTATTAATTTCTGGTAGTTAATAAAGAAAAAAAGAAAAAAAAATACACAAAAAAAGAAACAAAAATAAAACAAAATCCTCGCAGACAAGTCATTTAATTTCCCAGAGCAGCTGGAACGCAAGGAAGTGGGTTGGGCCATCTCCCTAGTGACTTTTATCCGAAGATCAAGAATGAGTGCAAGGGGTCAGATGTACTGTGTGCGCCATTCACAATGTGCTGACATCAGTCGTCATTCATGAGAGCACGCTTTGTTTAGCCGTTGCCCTAATATGAGGAGACACGTAAAGTAGCTCCGTTTATGGAAGAGGCCAGAAGAGACATAGAGCTGTGAAAACATTCCCACACACTGCGACCACTCATTGACTGTGAAACCCTGCAAAACCCTCATTCACAAATCCTCCACAATGCTCTCCCTTAAAAAAATAGTCTGCGAATGGGAGCTTATCATCTGGTCCAGTCCCCCCTCCTGCCCGTCGCCGGTCATTCAATGGCCTCAATAATGGACCTTTTTCTCGGGCCTCATGATAGGGGCGCTGAACGAGAGATGCAGAGGTTGTCATGTGGCTGTAACATGTCCAGAATAGAATGGAAGCTCTGTAGGTGTCACAGGAATGTTCCCATTAAACTGATCCTATAAAGTTATACAGACTTGTAAATGACTTCTGTTTGAAAATCTTAATCCTTCCAGTACTTAGCAGCTGCTGTATGCCCTGAAGGAAGTCATGTAGCCTTTCCAGACAGACGCGGTCCTCTTTGTTGCCACCTCTGTCCATGTCAAGAACGTGTAAAAATCATAGTAAACCTATCCTGCTCTGGACAGTTCCTGACACAGACAGAGGTGGCAGCAGAGAGCACTGTGTTCACACTGGAAAGAACTACACAACTTCCTGTGGAGCATACAGCAGCTGATAAGTACTGGATTTTGATATAGAAGTAATTTACAAATCTGTATCACTTTCTGGCACCAGTTGGTTTGAAAAAGTTTTTTTTTTCCTCCAGAGATCCCCTTTAAGACTTAGAAAGAAGTAAGGCACATAAAATGTCCAGTGAATATTAAAACGGGGTGACTTTCGATTGATGTTACCAAGCCCTCCAATCAACTAAGGCAGGAAGACTGGTACACAACACCTGTCCATGGTCCATTTATAGCGTTATAGCTTCAATCAAGCGAATTAAAAAGAGCTGCAATATCATGCACAACCTGTGGACAGGTGTGGCGCTGTTGTACATATAGAAGAGCCATTTTTTTCTAGTCCTGAACAACCCTTTTACTTTTTTTAAGGCATAGTTTAAAGTAAAGGAAGAGGTCTGCCGACAAAGGTTCCGCTCTGTGACCCCTCTCTTCAGTGGCACCATAGCAGTAGCATGGCCCATGTCTATATCATGTACATGCTTGGACTGAGGAAACAATTGAAATTGACCAAATTATAACCAGGTGCTTAAAGAGTACCCATCACCAAACTAAACTTTGAATTTATTGTTCCTTATGTAATTATAAGACACTTTGCTATTTGCTTGCTGTTAAAATTCTCAATCGTTATATATTTTTTTTAATGTGATTGAAAAAACAGCCACTAGGTGGCTCTGTTCTGTTTCCTGCGCAAGTCAAACAGTTAGTTTGGTCTCCTCCCAGCCTGGCAGGAGACCAAACTCAGGAAGTGCGTGCAGGGCATGGCGAGGAACAGCTCTCTCAGGCCAAGAGCTCACACAATGGGAGCAAAGGGAAAGGTATTATACAGAGCTTTTTAAAGCTCAGAATTTTTTTTTAATGGCGGGAGGAGTGTTAGGAATAGTTAGGTAATATCATTTGAGTTAGTTTAGAAAATACGGTTTGGTGACACATACTAATTAAAGGGGTACTCCGCTGCTCAGCGTTTGGAACAAACTGTTCCGAAAGCTGGAGCCGACGCCGGGAGCTCGTGACGTCATAACCCCGCCTTCTCATGATGTCACACCCCACCCCCTCAATGCAAGTCTATGGGAGGGGGCGTGTACCCCTTTAAAACAGCTCTCATGGCAAAGGAACAAGACCAACACCGGCAATTAGCAGCCAGGAACCCCACCCGGGAACCTATTGGCTGGAAACATTAACACTATCCTGACCAAAGCACATAACATGCAAAAACTGGTCAGGCGAGAAAAGAAGGTGTGAATACACACCAACACAGAAAAACAAAGGATACAGACATTACAGTTACTTTCCAATCAGTGGTTTATTATTAGTTTTACCTTCATCTAAATTGTGATTATTTATAATAAATAATGTT
This sequence comes from Hyla sarda, assembly GCF_029499605.1. Taxonomy (NCBI): domain Eukaryota; kingdom Metazoa; phylum Chordata; class Amphibia; order Anura; family Hylidae; genus Hyla; species Hyla sarda. The sequence continues at coordinate 14,782,171 of NC_079193.1, forward strand.
GAATAAACCTTTTTTTTTTTTTCATAAAATGATTATAAAATAATTACTTTAAAGGCAGACATGTGGACTCATGGCTATGTATTTCTATTTTAGACCTCAGTGATCAACTGTTGGAGGTGGTCGGCTTGGAAGGAGCAATGGAGATGGGACAGATTTACACAGGACTGAAAAGTGCGGGAAGGCGTCTTGCACAATGTTCCTCTGTGGTTTTAAGGTGAGATTATTATTACTGATGATAACAATAATCATAATAATAATAAATTATCAGAGCAGGATAGGTTTGCTATGGGGACAGAGGTGTCAGCAGAGAGCACTGTGGTCAGACTGGAAAGAACTACACAACTTCCTGTGGAGTATACAACAGCTGATAAGTACTGGAAAGATTAAGATTTTTAAATAGAAGTAACTTACTAATCTGTATAACTTTCTGGTACCAGTTTATTTGAAAACATTTGTTTTCCACCGGAGTACCCCTTTAACAGATTTTCTTTATATGTAACCTTAACAACTTAACAAATGTGTTAGAAATAAGAGAATAGACAAGGGTAGTGGTAAAGACAAATTTAAAGGGGTACTCCACCCCTTGACATGTTGTCCCCTATCCAAAGGATGAGGCATAATATGTCTGATCGCGGGGGGGGGGGGGGTCTGGCTGCTGGGACCCCTTGCTATCTCAGGTCCTGCGACTTCCATTTTGGAGACATCAAGCTGCACCCCCTCCATTCATGAGGATGGGGCAGAACGGCTAATACACAACTGTCACGCCTTCTTCGATCTAGTGTAAAACTCATAAAAAGAAAAATGTTTATTCTTTAGAAATAATAATAATAAAAAAAAAACTGCTGGGACCCCTTGCTATCTCCGGTCCTGCGACTTCCATGTTCGGGACATCATGCCGCGCCCCCTCCATTCATGAGGAGGGGGCAGAACGGCTAGTACACAACTGTCACGCCTTCTCCGATCTAGTGTAAAAAAAGAAAAAGGTTTATTCTTTAGAAATAATAATAAAAAAGAAAACAACAGAGAATAGTGACTTTATTCATCTACTTGTTATCTCAATCTTTTTCTTGTCTTTATTTAAAGGACCAGCAAGTCTCTCCCTATGCAAATTGATGGGGAACCCTGGATGCAGACACCCTGCACGGTAAGTACATGTTCACACATATTTTTTTTCATAAACTACAATAAAAGAAAATGTAATAAATTGATTCAATTTGATTAGTCAAAATGTGTCCCAAAGATTTCACTAAAGATTTAGGACCTTGGTATTAGTTGGAAAATATATGAGATGTTCATACAAAGGAAACCAAAAAAGGAGACCAAAATCTCTACTGAGTCACAGCCCACAGTTTTGTTTAGGGATGACTAATCTTCCTGAATCACAGACATCTACTCATGTAAGTGTACCTGTCAGATTCCACACAAAAAAAAAACTAAAAAAAAAAAATATATATATATATATATATATATATATATATATATATATATATGTTACTCAGTACCTAATCCTGATCATGTACATGTAATTTTTATGTCTCTATCACCCATACTTCACTAAAAAATAGCATTTTGCAGCTGCTCAGTCTTTTCCATCTTGTCAAAGGGAGGGGTGTGTCCCTCTCTTGCCTGCACTGTGATAACTCCTCCCCCTCCCGTACTCTGACGACTTACTACTCTCTGGAGCCTGGCAGCCCTGCTCTGTAACCCTTTCCTCTCTGGATTTATGCTGTACACACACGCACAATCATTATTGGAGATTGCCTGTACTACGATGATATGAAGCTTTATTCAAATGAACGACACACATGTAAAATCGACAGGCAGACGCGTTTCGAGCGCATGCGCTCGAAACGCGTCTGACTGTCGATTTTACCTGTGTGTCATTCATTTGAATAAAGCTGCACATCATTGTAGTGCTGAACTTCCTGCCTATTCTTCAGTATTGCTGGGTGCCTAGCCGGGCACCGGTCCAAGCACTGAGTAGTGAGAGGGGAGCTGGACTCTGTTTTATATTGTAGATTGCCTGTACTCTACCACCAAAGACAATATGGTGAGTGTATAACTTACATCTTCCTATGTCATTCATGTGTGTCATCCTTTGCCAGTCCTGTAATGCTGGGACTTGTAGTTTTGGAATAGTTGGAGGTAAAGCCTTTGGATAACTCTTTTTTGCAGCAGTGTTGCCTTCAGCTTTTGGAAAACTACAACTTCCATCATGCCCAGACACCCTTTGACTGTCAGGCATGCTTGGAGTTGTAGTTTTGCAACAGCTGGAGGAACAACTCTGGTAAAACTCTCTGTTACAGCAGTGTTGCTGCAGGCTGTGTTCCTCCTGCAGCCTTGTCAATAAGCCATCTTGTGTCCATGACCCTTGGACACACTAATGCTGCTGTGGGACTCCTCAGTGTCCCAGGAGGTATGGGGACTCCTAGTGGTTGGATTTTCAAAGGCAGTTTAATTTAATAAAATTTGAAAATATTTTAAAGAAGTATATTACAAAAACTATTGTTTTGCCAAGATGTACAGCATATAAAAAGTTTTTTAAATCTGAAAAGCGGATTACCACTTTATTTCTGACTTATGCAGGTAGAAGGTGGTCTCAATTTGACCAAATAAATTTCCACCAGATAAGGTTGCATTCACATAAAAAAAAAAAAAGGCTACATTTACATCTGGAAGCTGCGTTCTTACGTGGAGTTAAGTGTTTGCAGAAAAGTCCTTGCTCAGCTATTCTCTCTTCTGACTGGACGATAATCACCCTCTTAGAACAGGATACTTGAAACTAATGCCCACTTGACTTGGACTGGAGACAGTCTTGGGTAAAATCTATTGAAATGTCACACGGTGCTGTGATCATGACCGACATGTTCTAGAATTAGGCAGACAGTCTGCTTTCTAGCCTAAGCTAGACTGGTTCTATACCTCTGGGGAGAGAAGGGTGGACCCCTCCCTCAGAAGCTTTTAGTAGTTTCTGCATAGTAGAGGGGAGTCATGTGACCAATGTTCCAGACATTCTTAAAGCACAATCCACCTGTGCTGTCAGTAAAGAGCAAAGTATTAACCCTTGCACATCCTTAATAATACATGCACATATCTTTATATATATATATATATATATATATTTATATATATATATATTTTTTTCTTTTCTTTTAATTTGCCGAGGCACGTGCTTTCTATCACCCAAAGAGCAAGAAAAAGTGCAAACGTGTCACACTAAAAAAACCTGCACAAAGGATGCGGTCTATCGCTAAGCCCTTCTCCAACAGGAGAGAGGCCCCCCAACAAACCTACCCTTCACCTCTGGGCCAAAAGGCACCTGCAAGGATCCAGGTTCGATGCCCCTTTTCGCTGAAGCTACTAAGGGGCCACAAATGCACCTGGCGTTAACGAAGGTATCAGCCAAGGAGTCGTATACTGTATACTGATGTTATCTTGACCGATGCAAAGATGCTCAGGGGTAGCAGGGAGGTGAGGAACCCATCGGCCACACACACCTCCCCTAGACCAATAGGAGGAACACCCAGAAGGGCTACCGCATTCCTGACAAATCCTGTGTACAAACAAAACACGTAAAGTGGCACAGTGACATACAAAAATAATAAATAAGTGAATGAGTGCAGATATACTGCCCGGTTATGTGGCCGGATCTATAAAAATTTCCCTGATCCTAGCCAGAAGGCCGGGATACCAAGGGTGAGTGCCAAAGGTGAAGAGTATATGGTGCAGTGCGTGAGCTATAACATCCAGTGAGTTTCGGCACCTCAGGGTCACCACTCCCCGTGGCACAAAAGTACCTCGGCTCTACACCCCCCAACCTCATGGCGAGACCCTGAGGAAACAGGTCACATGAGGGCAGCTGTTGAGCTGGTTACATGACATCAGCCCCGGAACGCCCCTGTACACTTGCTCCTCCATGCAGCATGCATCCTACATCAATGGCGAAACTTAACCACTGATAAGAACAGATACTACACTTGATCTACACTTGATCTTAGCCAAAAGGCCGAGAAGCGATTATATGTTATACGCTATATGTTAATCGACATACAGTGATATGCAGTCAATAAAATATAAGAAAATGTTTTTTTTATCAAAATAGTTTTCCAATCGCCAATAACCAGGCTCAGACCTGCCCTTCATGTACCAAAAGATCCTTTTGGATCATAATAGGCTCCAGATCCACAAGACGACAACCCCATTGGGAAGTGACTTTTAAAGGGATATTCCGACATCTCAGATGCTGCATGGAGATTGCTGGGGTCCTGGGGGGGGGGAGGGGGGTACACCTCTACGATCTCCGTGCAGCACCCACATTCTATGCCAGTCTGCTGCTCCAGTCTCGGAAACCCCTGTGTTTCTGGGACTGGAGACGTGACATCACGCCACCCCCACCCCCCCTCCTGTGATGTCACACCATGCCCCCTCCATTCGAGACATCACGTCACACCCTTTCCATTCATGTCTTTGGTAGGGGGCGTCACGCCCCCTACCAAAGACATCAATGGAGAGGGTGTGACGTGACATCACAAGGGGGCGTGACGTGGCGTCACATCTCCAGTCGTTGAAACACAGAGATTTTAAGTCAATAACTTGCCACTAAGGAGTTACCCACCTTGCTCGGTTTCATCACCACATCACTAAGTGATCACAGTGCCAGGCAACCAGAGGCTTTAACGTCTTCTCCAACTTCCCGTCATGTCTTTTCGCACAGTATCACCATAAGATGAGTATTTCCTATCAGGCCCCATTTGTGCTTTATAGATGTTGCTGCCAACTCTGTTTCTGTTTCTAACTTTGATTATGTCACTTGACCTCACTTTTGCTTACCTCCTTGGATACCTTCTCTGGTACTTGTAGTACCTCTCCAGTTTCTAACCTCGGTTTTGTTAGCTGACCTCTGTGTTGCTTCCTTTCATTCAGACTTCATCTGTTGTTTGTACTCGTCTTAATCCTGACCTTGCTTCTGTTTACCTCCTTGTATACTTTGTTTGGTATTTGTAGTACTTCTCCGGTTCCTGATCTTGGCCTTATCCATTATCCGTGGTTGTGTGCATTTTAAATGACCCTCTACAAGAATACATTTTTGATTTGTTCTCTAAGACATGAATCCAAGATTATTTGGGGGACTGTAACCTGAGAATGCTGCCTACATTTCCAATGAATCGTCTGGCTTTGCAGAGAGAGAGGGAGGGGAGTCTCATCACTGCAATTCACCTAATGAGACCAATAACCTAGCTAGACTGCAGCAACCAGAAGCCTAAACTGCTGAGACTGATAAGAGGGTTAGTGTCAGTTCACACTACATTACTTTTTCTTATTCAAAGTATGTTTTTTAGAGAAAAATAACTTTGTGTAATTGCAGTAAATAGCACAATTTTTGCAAAGGTAAAATCACGGCAAAAGCAGAAAAAAAAACTGCCACAGTGTTTTGTGTAAACACAGTCTCAGGGAAGTGTATAACTTTTTTGTATATCCTGATCCCATAGACAAAGCAGCAGCAGTATACAGATGGAGCTGGGAAGGGTCTAGGAGCTGAGGGATCTGATAGGTGATGATGTCATCCTGTAGTTCACAGGAAGTCATCTGACCCATGACTGACCACTTCCTCTGACATATTAAGCACTGTGATTTTCTGTGAGCCAGACTGGTGATCACATGACAAAGTTTCAAGAATGGCTGTGTGGGACTAGTGATGGTGAGTGTGCATAAAAGGGGTAAACCTGGAGCGCTTATTTAACCCCTTGAGGACGGTAAAACTGACAGGTTCCCTTTATTCTGTGGGTCAAGACAATCAAGATGATGTTTACACGCTTAACTATTATTGTTCTGCTTTATAAAAAAATTAAAACTTTTTAAACAAAATAAATGTTTTTAATCACCCTATTCTGACCCCTATAACTCTCTATCTTTCTTTCCATATACGGGTTCTATGAGGGCTCATTTTTTGTGCTGTGATTTGTAGTTTTTATTGGTACCAAGTTATGCATATATGTGACTTTTAATCACTTTTTATTTAATTTTTCTGGGACATGATGTGGCCAAAAAGCAGCAATTTCAGAATATATATATTTTTTTACATTCACGCCGTTCACCATACGGGATTACGCACCTGCAGATACAAAATATGTTTATTTTTTTTATTTTTTACACTTTTTTAAGTAAAATGGGGAAAAGGGGCAATTTACAATTTTTATTGGGGAAGGGGCTTTTTCACATTTTGTTAAAAAAAAATTCACATTTTATCTCCCCATAGGGAACTATCTATAGCACTCATTAGATTACTAATACTGTTCAGTGCTGCTTTGCCGCATATGCCAGGATCTATATTGATTACGGCATCTGAGGGGTTAATGGCACGATTGCTGATGTCTGCCATTACCGGAGGTTGCATCCGGGACCTGACGTGCATGAAGTGAGCACCACTCCGATGCTCGTGTCATGTACAGGATGTAAATGTATGCCCTGGTGGTCCCATCGCACTAGGACATACATTTATGTTGATTGTCCTTAAAGGGGTACTCTGTCCCAAGACATCTTATGCCCTATCCCAAGGATAGGGGATAAGATGTCTGATTACAAGTTGTCCGGACGCTGGGACCCCCGCTATCTCCAGGCTGGCGGTGCAGCTTTCATGAACATGGAAGCCTGGGGCTTCCGTGTTTGTGACGATATGCCACGCCCCCTCCATTCATGTCTATGGAAGGGAATGTGACGGCTAGTAAACAACCTTCATGCCTTCTCCCTTAGACATGAATGGAGGGGGGCATGGCGGCTGTGGTCGCCAGTCATCCGGCACTAAGTGGAGTTAGTTCACTCCATGCACCGCATGCCTGGGGTGCTGCACCGAAGAGCGGCGACCCCAACGATCAGACAACCTATTTCCCTATCCTTTAGGTAGGGGATAAGATGTCTATGGACAGAGTACTCTATTAAGGGGTTAAAGAATAATTTACATATAACCTATAAAATCTTACTGATAATTCCTGTACAATGATAACAACCAAGATTACAATGTATAATTATAACTGGGGGCGTCACATGTTCCGTATAGATGGAGAAGAAACCTTTTTCCGACGGACTAAAGAATCCACAGACCAAAATATAATACTATAAAGTCTTTGGTAATTAGATCCTACAACCAAATCCCGAACAAATACATTTTTTGCTATATTACCCATTTTCCTTACGTCTTTTCTTTTTTGGATTGTCAGCCTCCTCAGCTGTATCTCCTGTCTTGCATAAATGAATGGTGATCGTGTAATTACAGTATGTCACTGTCACGTCGCCTTCACTGTCACGTCGCCTTCTTCTACCATTTACCTCCCAGCAGAGACCGTCTCCAAGAAAATGTTAGAGGCTATAAATTGTATACGGGCTGGATGTCTAATCTCGGATTCCTTTTTGGTGAACACTCTCTGGGATTGTTCCTTTATTTACTGCAGAGGGGTTGATTTACGGCTCACCAACATGCATTCCAATGCACGGCACAGAAAGTGTTAACAAAAAGAGCACCACGATATATAAAAAAAAGGTAAAAATATCTTTTAGAACAAAATGGTCCAGATTAATGATACATTACTACTGAGTTTCCAGAACCTATTTTTGAGCAATGAAAAGGAGGGTTGGGTGAATATTAAGGTGAACAGGACTGACAAGAATTTTTTTTTTGGAGGATACCCAATCTAATACAGTGACCCCCCCACAGTGACCCCCCCCCCCCCCGACTGTATACTGCTGCTTTCCCATAGAGATAGCAGCAGTATACAGATAGAGCTGGAAGGGAGGTGTATAACTACTATATATCCTGATCCCATAGAGATAGCAGCAGTATACAGATAGAGCTGGAGGGGTGGTGTATAACTACTATATATCCTGATCTCAATGAGATAGCAGAGATATCAGTAGCAATATACAGATAGAGCTGGGATTGGGAGGAGTCTGGGACCTAACAGGAGGAATCTGATAGGTGATGATGTCATCCTGTAATTGCCAGGTTACCAGATGACCCAGGACTGACCACTTCCTCTGACATATTAAACACTGTGATTTTCTGTAGGTCAGACTGGTGATCACATGACCCAGTGACTATTAAGAAACTCATGAATGCAGTTGTGCTGGAATGAAAAACATGGTGCTGTAGGACTAGTGATGGTGAACGTTATTGATATGGGGAAAAATAAATAAGGAAAGTAAACAACGAAAAATAATAATAAGAAAAAAATAAAAAATCCACTGTATCCTCAAGATCCAAATGAGCCACGTGCTGAAGGAATTACGAGAATGGGACAAGCTTTATTCTTTGTCCGACAAGATGTCCACAATTTCCTACTCACATTTTCTTATTTGGATACTCCCAAGCATTCTGGGAAATAAAAAAAACCCCACATTTCTATTTTTGGATAGTTAAAAAAACAAAAAACAAACAAGCAAACAAAATCTATAGAATCTTCAAGGCTTTTACCTTTATCCCGGAGGCTCCTGCCTACCAACTTAAAGGGGTACTCCGCTGCCCCGGCGTTCGGAAAATTTTGCGGGTGACGAGTGTGTCGTGACATCAGGGCCACGCCCCTCGTGACGACCCACCATGCCCCCCTCAATGCAAGTCTATGGGAGGGGGCGTGGCGGCCGCCACGCCCCCTCCCATAGACTTGCATTGAGGGGGCGTGGTGTGGTGTCACGAGGGGGTGTGACATCATAACCTCAACATTCTAAACGACCGCTGGGTGCTGCACAGAGATCGCGGGGATCCCATCGATAGGATAGGGGATACGATGTCTAGGGGCGGAGTACCTATTTAATCACGTTGCTGCCCTCGTTTTCCCGAACATGATTTCTATATGGATCCTAAGTACATTTGTATTCGTTCCTAAACTGCTGCGATCGCCTTCTACTGCATCTAAAGGAGACGTATTCAGAGCGCTCACATAATTTATTTCCTTTTTTCACTCTTCATGCACGATGGGTTTTTAGCCAAAAAACACATTAGATCAACTACTATCAAGGTAAGCCATTCACCGGCCAAGTCCACTCTGTCTTGGCAGCGACTTCTCGTGCAAGTGGAAAGGAATTCATAAGCTCTTTCCCTCTTCACTGTAAACCTGAACCATACGACACAACAGCAAAAATCTACTCAGCGGTTTTGAAGAGGCTTCTGGTTTTTTTTTGTTTGTTTTTTAACCAACATAGTTTAGTAAAAAAAAACAGCAAAAATAAATAACATAAATACAAAAGGTAATGTAAAAAGGAATGTTTAGATCTATGGTAATTTATGTTACAGAATAATTTTTTTTATTTTGTAATAGTTTATTTGATTTACAGTGAAAGCTATTCCGGTACATTGGAAAGTGTTCTTCTCTGGGGGTGGTTTTTTTCAAAGAAAATGGCCCCAGTGGTCATAGGAAATCTGGTCTGGATAAGGAGGGTGGTTTTCTCGAAGAGGCGGTCTACCGGAGAGCGTACTCTGTACTTTGCTGTTTTCTGTTTTAATGTCTTGAATGTATCCGATCTGATAAATGTATCTATAGGTACATTGGAAAGTGGGCTTCTCTGGGGGTGGTCTTCTCAATGAAAATGGCCCCCATGGTCATAGGATATATGGCCTGGATAAGGGGGTCAGTTTTCTCGAAGAGGTGGTCTACCGGAAAGCGTACTCTTTACTTTTCTGTTTTGATGTCTTAAATGTATCCAATCTGATGAATGTATCTATAGGTACATTGGAAAGTGGTCTTCTCTGGGGGTGGTCTTCTTAAAGAAAATGGGCCCCATGGTCACAGGAAATCTGGTTTGGATAAGGGGGGCGGTTTTCTTGAAGAGGTGGTCTACTGGAAAGCGTACTCTGTACTTTTCTGTTTTGATGTCTTGAATGTATCCGTCCGCTCTGATGAATGTATCTATACCAAGCCGGCTGTGTTGATCCAGAAGAAGGAAATAAATAGTTGAGCTCAGGTATAGGTTTACTTCAAAGGTTCACTTTACCCTTTTTTTGGGGGGGGGAATATGTCTGGCTTTGAGAATTAGGTTGTGTTCACATGTCGGTCAGTGGTTTCTTCACAGATTCTGCTATATTTGACTTGACGAACATTAAAGGGGTATACCGGGATTTTTGGTTCTTTGAATGTGAGACAGGGGCAGCAGAGTTAGTCTAGTTACTAATATACTTCACTTAAAGGGGTACTCCACTGGAAAAAAAAATTTTTTAATCAACTGGTGCCAGAAAGTTAAACAGATTTGTAAATTACTTCTATTAAAAATTTTTATTCCTTCCAGTACTTACCAGCTGTTGTGATGATCCACAGGAAGTTCTTTTCTTTTTGAATTTCCTTTCTGTCTGACCATAGTGCTCTCTGCTGACACCACTGTCCATTTTAGGAACTGTCCAGAGCAGGATATGTTTTCTATGGGGATTTGCTCTTACTCTGGACAGTTCCTAAAATGGACAGAGATGTCAGCAGAGAGCACTGTGGTCAGGCAGAAAGGAAATTCAAAAAGAAAAGAACTTCCTGTGGATCATAACAGCAGCTGATAAGTACTGGAAGGATTAAGATTTTTTAATAGAAGTAATTTACAAATCTATAAGGATAAAAAGGGGGGTACCAAATGCGTCTAGACTAATACCATAAAATGGTACATGATGATGAAATTACAGAAAAATAAATCGGACTGTGCTTCACTTTAAATGATGTACAAATTTAATATAAATTAATATAAATTATTACAAATGAGAAATAAAATTATGCAAATCTAATACATAAATGCCTCCTACCACAGGGCCCTTGTGGGGAGGTATGGTATTTGAATACAAAGCATATATTAAAAAATGTTAAAATATAGCATGTAAATTATATTCTACCGCTATCCCAATATAATGCAAACCGACATAGTGTACTTTTGTACGGTACACTCCGTTCTCATGTGATTTAGAACAGTTCACAAAGTGATATAGTTACCAACTCCTAAAGGTAGTTTTTGGCTGGACGTCCGAGAGATGGATGTGTGGAGGCTGTGTCCAGCGCTAGCGCTTACGGTGACGGGCCCGGATGCCACAAGCCAAAGAAAAGATCACCGGTCACGAAATAAATGCAGGCTCGATGACAGATGTAGTGGAGGCTGTGTCCAGCGCTGGCATGCGCTTGCGGTGACGGGCCCGGTTGCCGCAGGCCGAGGAGAAGTCACCGGTCACGAAGTGGCTCTGGAGATGGAAATATACTCGGAGGTAGATGGATCTTACTCCGGAAACAAAGGAAGGAAAGCCTCGTGGAGGATCTCTCGGCATCTGGTGGAATGGCGGATGTAATACAGCCAGGTGTGAAAACAGCAAATGATGGAGTTGTATCGGAGGTAGGTGATAGCGGTTTGTGGATTGCGGTGGTCATGCAGTAAATATTTCTTTCTCTATAATTTACAAATCTATTTAACTTTCTGGCACCAGTTAATTAAAAAAAAAAAAAAAAAAATGTTTTCCAGTGCAGTACCCCTTTAACTGTGTCTGGTGGTTGGTATTGAATTTCTTTCTTTTTCTTTTCCCCAGAAGTAAATTTCCGGTAGCCAACAAAATGAGTGTTTGTATCTGACCTTTCCCAGCTTGCTGTGTGGCCCGAGACAATACATCACAAGTCAGGCGCTGAAAGGGGGCTTGGCTGCTTCATCTGTGGTGTGTGAAGCCGCCCCCTGATGACATTACCATCACTCATCATCACACAGATCCACAGCTTGTGTGTCAGGTGATGTCGGGCAGTGTCCCATTGATTTGAATGCGATTCTGCTGCTCTATGCACATGACGGAAATCAAGATTCTGGCGGCTGCAGAAACATTGAACAGGTTCATTGTTCCTGCAGATTCCGCTCTGAAATATATTTCCGTCTTCATGTAGATGGCGCCAAATAAACCAAATGTGCAGAATGTCTGTCTGCATTTTCCGAGTGAACATTCCGCACTTTTTTAGCCTTGTGAACATGGCCTTATCATTCACTATTTGCTGCAGGTATGTAACATGCAAGCTACAAAATACGATCACATGCACACAAAGGAGATTCAGCAGTGTGCACAGTGCAGCAGAATGTTACTGAATACAATGGAAGGCTGCAGCACCGGAATGTCCGCCTTGAATCTCTCCAGGCGGACATTCTGGTGCTGTAGCCTTCAATTGTCTTCAATAAGGTTCTGCTGCACCGTGCACACTGCTGAATTTCCACTGTGGAGATTATAATTCCCGACTAGAATGAATTCCCATCAATGGAGATGGTGTATGCCCGAGAAGTACTGACACTGAGGATCGACTAAATTAACTGCTGCACTCTAAGGCCACGTTCACACGGTGGAATGTCCGTGCAGAAAAAAAATCTGCACTGACATTCTGCTGCAGGAGAGTCTTATTGATTTCAATGGGATTCTGCTGCACTGTGCACACAGCGGAATTCCTGATTCCGGCATCCGCAGAAAGAATAGACGTTTCTATTGTTTCGGCAGAATCCACTCAGAAATGCATTGCCGTCTACGGAGACTGAGCATTTCCGAATGGTTTTAGAGCCGGCGCCTGCTGTCTGCAGAATGTTCACCCGGAAATGGCCTTAGGCCTTAGGCTATGTTCACAGAGCGGATGCAAAAATTGGTAGACAAAATCGAATATTTATGAGTTGAATATTTCCGTGGAATCCCATTTGGAAATGGTGGTCCCAGCTGTCAGACCCTCATTGATCAGCAAGTTTTGGTATAACCTAGTGAAGTGTTTCCCAACAAGTGTGCCTCTGGCTTTTGCAAAACTACAACTCCCAACATGCCCAGATGGCCAAAGTGTGCCTCCTGTTGTTGTAAAACTCCCACCTATGGACAGCACCCCCAGAAGAAGCATTAGCGAAACATGTGTTGGGGCTGCATGCTATAGTTTGTAAGGGTATTTCCTATTATTATTGACTCTCTATGGCAGTCTTTCCCAGCCAAGGTGTCTCCAGCTGTTGCAAAACAACTCCCTGGAAAGCCTTTGGTAAAACAACAACTCCCATTAATGGACAGCACCCCCAGAAAAAGCATTAGCGAAATACGTGTTGGGGCTGCATGTTTTACTTTTTAAGGGTATTTCTACTTTTATTGAGTAGCTATGGCAGTGTTTTCCAACTAGGGTGCCTCTAGCTGTTGCCAAACAACAACTCCCATTAATGGACAGCTCCCCCAGAAGAAGCATTAGCAAAACACGTGTTGGGGCTGCATGCTCTGTTTTTAAGGGTATTTTCAACAATTATTGACTCTCTACGGCAGTGTTTCCCATTCAGAGTGCCTCCATCTATTGCAAAACTACAACTCCCAGCATGCCCGGACAGCCAAAGGCTGTCCGGGCATGCTGAGAGTTGTAGTTTTGCAACAGATGGAGGCACACTGGTTGGGAAACACTGTCCTAGTGACATTCTTTCACTTGCCATGACTAGAGTTCCCCTTTAGGTTGCACATATAATAGGCACAGGTGATTTTATGCTTATTTTTTTGTATTTTCGGGTTTGTCCATGGACCGGTTTATTGTTTACAAATATAAGATTTAATTTATGTTCTTTAAATAGACTCAGAGAAGGCGGTTTACTTTTCGTAAGACTTTCATGGCCGTAGAGGGAATTCTATCGCATCTCACTCCGAGAAGTGTTCTGACATAAAAGATATTTATGAAATCACTGAAAACCGAGGAAGATATTAATAGTAATGGATTTTTAGTGTCTCCGATGTGAGTCGATCTGTGCCACAAAGTAGGAATATTGTGCATAAGAAACATATAAACCTACTTTATTCCATAGAAACATTCCGACACTTTGTAGCGAGGATGGTCGTAGGTTTAGTCTCTGTTCACACCAGCATCGTAATGGAGCCTAGATCAAACCTGTTTTTTTCCCGATGGATAGAAACAAATCGTCTGGATTTATAATGGACTCCGTCAGGACTTTTTGGGTTCGGGTTCTTGCCGTGGACAACCCCTGGAATCTGGATCCTCTGGATATGATCTACGATGTTAGAATAGAGTATTCTACTGGGAATTGAACACTTGGTTTTAAAGAAGTACTCCAGGTTTTTTTTTTTTGTTATGCCCATATCATGCACACTCACCATCACTTGTCCTACAGCACCATCTGTTTTGTTCCAGCACAGCTGCATATCCGTGTGTGTTATTACTGAAACTGGGGCATGTGATCTCCTGTTTGACTCACAAAAAATCACAGTGTTTGATGTGGTAAAAGAAGGAGTCAGTCCTGGATTAGCTGACTTCTTGCTATTTCTTAGACCCCTCCCAGCTCTATCTGTATACTGCTGCTGCTATATCTAAGAAATCAGGATATATAGTAGTGAATCACCTGCCCTACAGCTCTATCTGTATACTGCTGCTATCTCTATGGGATCAGGATATATTGAAGTTATATACCTCCCCTACATCTCTATCTGTATACTGCTGCTATCTCTATGGGATCAGGATATATAGTAGTTATTCACCTCCCCTCCAGCTCTATCTGTATACTGCTGATATCTCTATAGAATCAGGATATACAGTATACAGATTTTTAGGTGGAAAATTGAAAGGGTTATGATTTTTAAAAGGTAAGGAGGAAAAAGCAAAAGTGTAAAAACTGAAAAACCCTGAGTCCTTAAGGGGTTAAATGGATACTCTACTCCTAGACATCTTATCCCCTATCCAAAGGATCTCTGTTCAGAACCTAGCTTTCATTTAAAATGCTGGGTGTGGGTGGCGGGGGTTGTGATGTCACAGTCACACCCCTCATGATGTCACACCACGCCCCCTCAATGCAGGTCTATGGGAGGGGGCGTGGTGGCCTCCCATAGACCTGCATTGAGGGGGCGTGACGTGACGTCACGAGGGGCATGGCTGTGATGTCACGACCCCCGCCGCCCGTTCCAAGCATTGGGAACAAAATATTCTGCCAGTACCTGCTATATGTCCAATATTTCCGGGCCAGACATTCTGTCACGCGAACCTAGTCTTAAGCTAGGTTCACACTGCAGAATTTCCGGCTGCACTGTGCAGTGAAAACCCATTGCCAGCAATAGTAATTAAGTGTAATTCTGGTCGGAAATTCCGTAATGTGAACCTAGCCTTATATTACAGAATCTAAGAATGCCCCAGTGGCCCAGACTGTTTGATAAATATGGTGCATATTCATATAATTTCATCTGACTTTGCGCCAATTATTATTTGTGCTTACATTGTGCCAGAAAAGTGTATCAAAATTTTGGGTGCAACTGTAGAGCATAGCGAACCAATTCAAGCCACGCCCCATTTGATAAGCCAAGTCCCTTCTACTATGAAACCGCAACCCCTGTTATGGAAAGACATAAAAACTGTCAAAAACACATAGTAGATATAGTATAGTAGTCCAGGTTTTTGGGGGAGCTTTTTTTTTTTTTTTAATAAATTTCATCAGAATTATGGCGTTCTCGGCAGGATTTATTTTTAATTAGTAAAAAAACATTATCTGATCCATTCCCTGTTTAGCACACATTCCCTGTGTAGAAATGAAAATAAATTAAAATGCAAAAAAAAAAAAAAAAAAGAAGAAAAAGAAACATTCCTAAATATTTAAGCGACAGCCTATACTTTTGGCGACTCCCTCCAGCGCCATTAATTACATTTGTTTACCTTCTCATAATTTACTTTAATTTTGCAGTCATCAATATTATTTCTTAGCACTGACAACACAATTTACTGCTTGCGTGCTCGCGGCGCAGCAGAACCGGGAGGCGAAGAAGGTGTAAAAAAAAAAAAAAAGGCACGAGCTCTTAAATCTGTGACTGGTAAGAGCAAAAGATTACCTATGAGTAATTTCTAATTAATTTGGGATAATTAAGAGAAGAAAAAAAAAATTGCACATTTTAATTAAGCTTAAAATAATCCAAACTGTCATTTCCTGGTATCTGTGGAATATATTACTTCCATAGTCTGACACGGATCTGTTACAGACTGGAGCACAGAGGCTTTATTAATGGAAGGGCTCAGTGATACCTATTAAAACAAAACATGCAAAAATAGTATCAATCATTTACATAATGTTTCCAGCTCTGTCACCTTCACTTTGTGCTGAGGATTAATGGTGGGACCATTACGTTCTCTTATTTACCTGAAACTAATGGAAGGGAGAGAAAGGAAAAAATACAATTACGGGATACGGTGACTTGCAAAGCTGCAAAGGACTTAAAGGGAGCATGGCCGTACACTTTATTCCTTAAAGGAGTATTCAGGGCAAAAACGTTTTATCCCCTATCCAAAGGATAGGGGATAAGATGTCTGATCTCGGGGGGGCCCGCTGCTGGGACCCCCCGCGATCACTCTACAGCACCCGCATTCTATGCGGGGACTGCGTCTCTAGTTTTGGAAACCTAAGGGACTGGGGACGTGACGTCACGCCACGCCCCCTCCATTCATGTCTATGAATTCATCCCATAGACATGAATGGAGGAGGCGTGGCGTGACGTCACTTCCCCAGTCCCGGAAACATGGTGGTTTCCGAAACTGGAGAAGCAGCTCCCTCGTAGAATGCGGGTGCTGCAGAGAGATCGCAGGGGGTCCCAGCGGCAGGCCCCCCACGATCAGACATCTTATCCCCCTATCCTTTGGATAGGGGATAAAATGTTTTTGCCCGGAATACCCCTTTCAGAATCCAGCGGAATAAATTCAGTGAAAGTTTTTCCTGATTTACATGGGAGACATGAAATGGGTACTCCAATGGCCAGCGTTCGTAACATTTAGTTCCGAACGCTGTGTGTGCGCTGCGGGGGTTGGCCACGCCCCCTTGTGACATCACACCACGTTTTCCCATGTTGCAGTGCTGCCCAAGACATTACATCACTAGTCAGGTGATCAGATGGAGCCTGTTTTTGCAACAGCTGGAGGAAGCCTGGTCAGAAAACACTGGTCTATTGCATTGAAGGGATTCCAGTGTGTTTCAATGGTGGCTAATGTATGGGAGGAAGAAAAGTGACCTCAAACTTACAAACAAGGAATCATGGGATTTGTAGTTTTAGGGATCATACTCCAACAGGAGCATTGCAACTCAAGCCACACCCCTTTTGATAATCTATACCCCTTTTACTATGAAGCAACATGCCTTTGCCATATGGAAAGGCGTAAAAAGTGTCTAAAAACAAGTCCAAGTTTGGGGGTTGTTATTTTAAATAAACTGCACCAGAGTATTTCACAGGATCTCTTTGTAATTGGTACAAACTTTATCTGATGTGTTGAGATGCGTTGTGCTGGCTATAAAACAAGGGGGGAAATGGCAATACTGTAGAGGGTTTTGCTAGAATGTTGCAATAATCTGGGACTGTTGTTAAAAAAAAACTAAAAAAAACTTGGTTGACAACCTGACTATTTGATAACCAATGTGATTCCTAACATATTTGTAGATCACATCATTAACCAAAAAGAACTATTTACTAAAGAAAAACAGCCTGTCATGTCTGTATTGGTCTGGGTTCACACACAGCTATCACATTGCTTGTTTGTGAACAGTTTTATGTTTCCTGGCCAGGGAACGGTTAAATGTTTCTGGTCTTTTCAGCCCAGGCCTCTGTTGGCCAATAGTCTTTCGGGTGTGTCTATTTTATGTCAGCACAGGCTAGCCTCTGGTTGATGGTGATTACAGATAACTTCTTTGTACCCTGTCTTGCTAACATGTTGGACATGCTGCCAATGGAGGCTGGGTGACACTCTTCTTATTTGAGCTTTTAATCTACTATATCTGTTTTAGCATGCACTTTGTATCTTCTGGTTTTAGCCATGTTTTGGCGTGCTCTTAGTAGATTTTAAGCTGTTTGTGTTTGTTTAGTCGGTTTTAGGATTTGTATATCCTTTCTGTTATGTGTCTGTTCACACTGTATATTCTCTTGTATCCATTTATGTGAAGTTCTTTGTTTTATGTTTCTGTTTTCCTGCTGGGCCAGCATCCTGACCACACTGCGGGGTTTGTGCTGCTGGTCAGCAGTCTATTTTGATTTATTATTAATGGCTATTCCTATAGTGGAGTGGATTGTCCAGTTCATGTGTTCAGTGTGAACAGTGTCCTATATTTATATCCTGTGGAGTCTGCTTAGACTCATCTTGTCTTTTGTTCAGTGTGAACAGTATCCTATCTGGCATCCCTGTTTCTGGTCCATGGAGACTTGGAGTCTACTGGGCGTTCCTGAGGGATTGTGGTTTCCTGTCTTGTGTTCAGTGTGAACAGTGTTCTATTTTATATCCTGTGTATCTAGATATCCCTGTTACCTTTCCATGGGGATCTGGGGAATTGAGAATTAGTACAAGATATCTCCGTGCTCCAAGGTGGACTCTGGGAGATTGCGTTCTAGTATCAAGACATTCCTGTTTCTACTGGAGGTTATCTGGGGGACTGCGATAATTCCTGTTTAGCTATAGATCCCTTTTTCTGGTCCATGGACTTGGAGGCTATTGGACGTTCTGGGGGATTATGTTATATTCCTGTCTGTTCCTGAAGTTTGTTGACTTTGTTATTAGTTCTTGTATTCTGATCTCTTGAGTTTTGTACATGTCTACTTATCTATAGTGACCTCTGTTCATGACCAAAGATCTATAGAAACCTCTGTTCATGACCACTGAGTCCTCTGTTCATGTCCAATGATCTTTAGTGTCCTCTGTTCATGTCCACTGATGATGTCCTCTGTGCTGCTCACTGATCTGTGTTCTCTGAACTTATCTACTATAGAGTTGTATGTTCCAGTTAGTTTTCTGGTTGGTGACCGACTATTTATTAGTGTGTGTGTTTTCATTAGGCCTCAGCACTTTAGTTCAGGGAGGGACCAGCGCCCAGTTGTCGACTCACCGTTTAGGGTGAGTGGACAAGTAGGCAGGGAGAGCGGTTTTAGGGTCAGTTTAGGGCTCACTCTCCCTGTCCCCCGGTCGGTCCCTAACACAGCCCTAAAGTCTTGGCCACTATGTTTCTCCTTTATGTGCAATCTGCAACCCACTGCCTGTTGTCAGGGGAAATATGTCTCTATTAACAGCCTCAGCAAGACAGAACAGTGGGGTAGGGCTTAGCATGTGCTTTGTTGCCTCCTAGTATTGAAATTGTATGCAGAAATCAGAATCCATTACAAAATTCACGAAAAGCGAAGGTTAAACATGACTATATTTACACCTTTAAGTATTTTAGTTAGATATCCTTTGCATTATCCCTGTAATATGGCCCCAGGGCAGTAGAACAGGATAGCAAACATGATCTAAAAATGTTAGTGAATCATTCAGCTATACACTTTTTTAGGATATGTTTTACATGACTGGAGCCTTAACCCCTTCCCGACCCCGAATTTTAATTTCTGGCTTACATTTTCTTCCCCCTCACCTTCTAAGACCCATAGAACCTATTTATTTTTCCACTGCCAAAGTTGTATTAAGGGGTACTCCGGCTCTAAGACATCTTATCCCCTCTCCAAAGGATAGGGCATAAGATGTCCGATCGTGGGGATCCTGGCGCAGGGAACCCTCGCAATCTCTCCTGCTGCACCCCCGTACATCAGCAGCCATGTTTGCTCTGTGGCTGATGACGGGCGATACAGGGCAAGGGACGGGGTATCGTGACATCACGCCCCTGCCCCTCAATGCAAGTCTATGGGAGGGGATGTGGCAAACATCACGCCCCCTCCTGTAGGCTAACATTGAGGGGGCGGGGCGTGACTTCATGAGGGGGCGGGGCTGTGACGTCACGATACCCTTCCCCTGTATTGCCCGTCATCAGCCATGCAGTAAACATAGCTCCTGGCTGCTGATGTACGGGGGTGCAGCAGGAGAGATCGCGGGGGTTCCCAGCGACAGGATCCCCGCAATCAAAAATCTTATCCGCTATCCTTTAGATAGTCTAGGGGCGGAGTACCCCTTTAAGGCTTAATTTAAAAAAAACATTTTTAAATGGAACAGGTTGTACTTTTCACTGGCGCACTTTATTTCATCATGTAAGATATTACGAAGTCAGCAAGAAAAAAATTATTTGTAGGGAAAATGGAAAAAAAATGAAACTGTGCAATTTTGTGGGGGGAATAATTTTTTGGGGAGGTCATAATAAAACAGACGTGCTACCTTAATTCTATGGATCAGTACAATTCCAATGGTAACAAACTTGGATAGTTAATGTTTTGGTTTATGATTAAAAGAAAAAAATGTTATTTGAAAAACAAAAACTCTGTTCATTGCCGTGTGCTGACCCCTATAACTTTTTTATTTTTCCACCTGTGTTCGGCCACTTAAAAAAAAAAAAAAAAGGGTGTGATGTGGCCAAAACTCAGCAAATTTGGTGTTTGGAATCTGTTTGCATTTAGGCCATTGACCAAGTGAAATGTAATAATTTAATCGTTCTACGCATGTGGTGATATCAAATATGTTTATTTTTTTATTTTTTATAATATTCTATTTTGAAAATGGGGGGAGGTGATTAAAAAAGTTTTTTTTTTTTTTTTTTTTTTTTTGGGGGGGGGGGGGATTTTTCTATATTTTTAAAACATTTTTCTACCACACTTTTTTTGCCCCCCCCCCCTAGCCCATTGGCACCCCGTGATTACTTTTGGGGCAGACGATAGGGCCTCCATACATCTGCCCTAACTCCCGCCCTGAACCATAACCCCAGTAGTAAGGAGATTACATGAGGAGGAGGTTTGTTACAGTGTGTCACCCCAGTAGTAAGGAGATTATATGAGGAGGAGGTTTGTTACAGTGTGTCACCCCAGTAGTGGATGATTACATGAGGAGGAGGTTGGTTACAGTGTGTCACCCCAGTAGTAAGGAAAATACATGAGGAGGTTTGTTACAGTGTATCACCCCAGTAGTAAGGAGATTACATGAGGAGGAGGTTTGTTACAGTGTGTCACCCCAGTAGTAAGGAGATTACATGAGGAGGAGGTTTGTTACAGTGTGTCACCCCAGTAGTAAGGAGATTACATGAGGAGGAGATTTGTTTCAGTGTGTCACCCCAGTAGTAAGGAGATTACATGAGGAGGAGATTTGTTACAGTGTATCACCCCAGTAGTAAGGAGATTACACAAGGAGGAGGTTTGTTACAGTGTGTCACCCCAGTAGTAAGGAGATTACATGAGGAGAAGGTTTGTTACAGTGTCAACTCAGTAGTAAAGTGATTACATGATGAGGGGGTTTGTTACAGTGTGTCACCCCAGTAGTAAGGATATTACATGAGGAGGAGGTTTGTTACAGTGTGTCACCCCAGTAGTAAGGAGATTAAATAAAGAGGAGGTTTGTTACAGTGTGTCACTGCAGTAGTAAGGAGATTACATGAGGAGGAGGTTTGTTACAGTGTGTCACCGCAGTAGTAAGGAGATTTTATGAGGAGAGGGGGTTTGTTGCAGTGTGTCACCCCAGTAGTAAGGAGATTACATGAGGAGGAGGTTTGTTACTGTGTGTCACCCCTGTAGTAAGGAGATTACATGAGGAGGGGGATTGTTTCAGTGTGTCACCCCAGTAGTAAGGAGATTACATGAGAAGGGGGATTGTTACAGTGTGTCACCCCAGTAGTAAGGAGATTACATGAGGAGGAGGTTTGTTACAGTGTGTCACCCCAGTAGTAAGGAGATTACATGAGGAGGAGGTTTGTTACAGTGTGTCACCGCAGTAGTAAGGAGATTACATGAGGAGGGGGATTGTTACAGTGTGTCACCCCAGTAGTAAGGAGATTACATGAGGAAGAGGTTTGTTACAGTGTGTCACCCCAGTAGTAAGGAGATTACATGAGGAGGAGGTTTGTTACAGTGTGTCACTCCAGTAGTAAGGAGATTACATGAGGAGGAGGTTTGTTACAGTGTGTCACCCCAGTAGTAAGGTGATTATATGAGGAGAAGGTTTGTTACAGTGTGTCATCCCAGTAGTAAGGAGATTACATGAGGAGGAGGATTGTTACAGTGTGTCACCCCAGTAGTAAGGTGATTATATGAGGAGAAGGTTTGTTGCAGTGTGTCATCCCAGTAGTAAGGAGATTACATGAGGAGGAGGATTGTTACAGTGTGTCACCCCAGTAGTAAGGAGATTACATGAGGAGAAGGTTTGTTACAGTGTCAACTCAGTAGTAAAGTGATTACATGATGAGGGGGTTTGTTACAGTGTGTCACCCCAGTAGTAAGGATATTACATGAGGAGGAGGTTTGTTACAGTGTGTCACCCCAGTAGTAAGGAGATTAAATGAAGAGGAGGTTTGCTACAGTGTGTCACCCCAGTAGTAAGGAGATTACATGAGGAGGAGGTTTGTTACAGTGTGTCACCCCAGTAGTAAGGAGATTAAATGAAGAGGAGGTTTGTTACAGTGTCAACTCAGTAGTAAAGTGATTACATGAGGAGGGGGTTTGTTATAGTGTGTCACCCCAGTAATAAGGAGATTACATGAGGAGGGGGTTTGTTACAGTGTGTCACCCCAGTAGTAAGGAGATTACATGAGGAGGAGGTTTGTTACAGTGTGTCACCCCAGTAGTAAGGAGATTAAATGAAGAGGAGGTTTGTTACAGTGTGTCACCGCAGTAGTAAGGAGATTACCTGAGGAGGAGGTTTGTTACAGTGTGTCACCGCAGTAGTAAGGAGATTACATGATGAGGAGGTTTGTTACAGTGTGTCACCGCAGTAGTAAGGAGATTTCATGAGGAGGGGGATTGTTACAGTGTATCACCCCAGTAGTAAGGTGATTACATGAGGAGGAGGTTTGTTACAGTGTGTCACCCCAGTAGTAAGGAGATTACATGAGGAGGAGGTTTGTTACAGTGTGTCACCCCAGTAGTAAGGAGATTACATGAGGAGGAGGTTTGTTACAGTGTGTCACCGCAGTAGTAAGGAGATTTCATGAGGAGGGGGATTGTTACAGTGCATCACCCCAGTAGTAAGGTGATTACATAAGGAGGAGGTTTGTTACAGTGTGTCACCCCAGTAGTAAGGAGATTACATGAGGAGGGGGATTGTTACAGTGTGTCACCCCAGTAGTAAGGAGATTACATGAGGAGGGGGATTGTTACAGTGTGTCACCCCAGTAGTAAGGTGGGGCGTGCCAGAATTGGCATTATTCACTGCTATTTTTCTGCACAAAAAAGTGATGGCAGTGGAGCCATATCCTCTTTGTAGGTATTTTCTATATGTGGGACCTCAAAAGACACAACCTGCAGGGTCCATAGCGCTCACCTTGGGATAGCGCCATCATCGGTTTTAGACGAGGAAAGGTTAAACTTTGATTTTGTAAAAATTAGCTATTTCGTCTTAGAGTCCAATATTTTTCCATATTATTGTTCAACATAAATGTGATTTTTTTTTCTTTTTTATTAGTAAAAAAAAAAATGGAAAAAAAAATGAAAGAAACATCACATGTATCACAGTCTGAAAAATCTGCTGCACCGACAAATACTAAAACCTATCTTTGACCACATTTGCACAAGCGTTCAAGGTGTCAGGACCCAGGAGATCTGCCAAAATAACATTTCACACTTGACTTTCTTCTCATTAAATTTTGTTTAGCAAAAGAAAAATGCTATTTTTGACGGGATCCCAAAATGCATGCGTAAAAATTTAAAGGAACCCTTAATATGCTAGAAAAACATCATCACACCGACATATATTTTCTTAAATAGACCGTAAAAGCCCGCTCGCTGGTACCGTGCTCCTGAAATGTTTCTTTTCAGAAAAAGATGTATTCATCATTTTAATGGATTTTATTGCAGCGGACTAAGCCGGTTCTGAATACCTCGGCCATAGCATAAGTGTCAAAAACACTCCATTATTTACAATGCTGCATTCGGGGCCTCGGACGGATGAATATGCCCATTGATAAAAGGGCACCATTCATTAATGTTCCCCACCCCGTGTCCCCCCCATCACAGGTGTTCAGGCCAGAATTAATCAAGACATTACCACTTATGGGATTACCAAATTACTACTATCATTAATATGCGCCGGGTGGTAAAAACAACTATTAATAAAGCAACCAGAAGGTCCGGCTGTGGATTGTACAAACATAGCGCCGAACAGCCGGGGCGAAAATCCAACCATGCTTAACGGGGTACTCCGGAGGAAAAACAAATGTTTTCAAATCAACTGGTGCTAGAAATGTATACAGTTTTGTAAATTCCTTCTATTTAAAAATCTTAATCCTTCCAATACTTATCAGCTCCACAGGAAGTTGTTTAGTTCTTTCCAGTCTGACCACAGTGCTCTCTGCTGACACCTCTGTCCGTGTCAGGAACTGTCCAGAGTTGGAGCAAATCCCCATCACGGACCTCTCCTACTCTGGACAGTTCCTGACACAGACAGAGGTGTCAGCAGAGAGCACTGTGGTCAGACTGGAAAGAACTACACAACTTCCTGTGGAGCATGCAGCAGCTAATAAGAACTAAAAAGGATTAAGATTTTTAGGTAGACGTAATTTACAAATCTGTATAATTTTCAGGCACCAGTTAATTTGAAACATGTTTTTTTTTTCCACCTCCCGGGTACCCCTTTAAGGATCTCATGCCTTTGGATGAATTTTGGAATTCTGCCTCTCTAGCACCACCTACCATGTAATTCAGTGTTTGACCCAAGGAACGTGGCTATGGAGAGGCTTATGGACAAGTGCTGGGGGGGGGGGGGGGGGGGTGGTAATAGGCCACTCTGCCTTGACCTTGGATATCTAGATACAAAGCGAAGGAAATGCCTAATTACAACTCTGACCTTGAACTTTAAAGAGAAGTTGTCATTGTTTAGATCAAGTTTTTATTTATTTATTTATGTTAAGAATTCTTATTTTATTTAAGAATTTTAGTGATTATTTTTTTTTTCAAATTTCCCATTTTACTATCTATATTTCAAAATAATTCACAAATCTTGCAGTTCCCTTTCTGGCCACTAGAGCTAAAACAGAGCTAAGACTTCCTGGGGCCCCCGTGAACATAGGCAACAAAAGAAGAACCTGTCCCATGCACATGGTTGGGAAACATTACTGGGTGTGCTCTGTGACTTTTGCAAAAATCATTCCATAGGGAAGAGGGAGGCTGAGCTGCAAGCTTCATCTACTGTACAGATCACTTCCCAGCAGCCTCCTCCTTATCATCACAGATAGGATTACAGTGAAAGGCGATAACAGAAGTACACACAATAGCTGTTTTTTCACAACTCAGCCTTCTTCTCCCGGTAGCATGTCATCTGTAAAGATCACAGAGCATGTCCAGACACCTTTAACATTCATGTTAGCGGGACAGCTCCTGTCTCCTGTGTAGTGTTGTAGGATCTCTGGTTAGAATTTCCACACATTGTTTACTGTTTTCGTTAGTACTGAACAGAATTATAAATTCAGCTCTGGAGTATATTACAAGCTGTAACTTTGAATAACTAATATTATGTCTCAACCTTTATGTAAGTTATATATGGAATAAAGTATCCCATCCTGTGCATTAATTTATAGGAATAGTACATGTTGCTAAAGAGTTCCGTCATCACAGCGGGGCGGCGTCTAATGTTTATAATCCTTTATGGTAAAATAAGCTCCCATGTGGTGATAACCCCATTTAAGGGAATATATTGCCTGGATTATATTAACTGATTACATCCAGATACTGAAACAGGTTCCTTTTTTTTAAAATTAGTTTACTGTATTTTTTCCGATTGTAATATTTTTTTTATTTAATTAATTATTTATTTATTTATTTAATAATTGAATTCATTATAATGGCAGCAGCCATCTTGCCTGAGCTGTTTTTAACAGCATTTAGACATGTGCTTCACTACAGGCCCAATGGGCCTAGACAACAATAGACAGGAACTGTCCTATTCACATGAATAGGAAATGTTACTGGGTGTGCTCTTTGACCTTTGCAAAGGCCATTCTATAGGGTAGAGGGAAGCTGAGCTGCGAGCATCATCTATTGTCTTCTCTATATACTGGTGTCACCTTTCTGGTTCAGTAGTGTTTATTGAATTTTTCAAACACAAAAAGTAAACACAAAATAAATATATATATAAAGCAAGGAAAACATCAATGTCATACATGCAAATGCCAAGAAGTGAACATTATTAAAGGAAACATAAATAAATAATAAAATAAAAGAATAAACATGAAAGACTTTATAGAAAAAGTAAGTCCTAGGTAAGATAAATAAAAGGTATTGTAAAGCTGCCGAGATCACTTTCCTTTGTATCATCACAGACACAACAGGAAGTCTAGGCTTAGTTTTAGCCCTAGTGGCCAGAGTGAAAATTGCAAGATTTCAGGGTTATTATATATAATATATATATATTTATTTATATATATATATATATATATTTTTTTACTATATTGCATTTTTGACATTGTTGTTTCTTGCTAATACCTAAACAACATAAACCCCATTCAAGTGTCCCCTTCCCTCTTGCCGCGACCCCCCCCTTATCTTCACATCAGCCGCTGATTGCATAAAAATGATGACAAACTCCAGAATGATCATCATTCTCCATTTAATGCCGTTTAATTATATGCCAGATGATTTGCACGAAAATGAATATGCATCAGATGATCTGAATATTAATTAATAATGTATATGTGATAAGTGATGTGCGGCGTGACGGCGGGGCTACTCATTGAGGATCATTTGCATGGGTTAATCTGCATTATAATGCTTCTCTTAGATAATATGGTAATCCATAGTAAATGGGGATGCTCATTATTTGGAAACAATCTTGGTAAAGTTGAGCTTACTCAGTATTATACCTCATGTATATGTCCGTATTATGGATCCGTGTTGTGTCGTCCAGTGTTCCTTGCATATTTTTGATGCCTTCTCTTATTCAAGCATGGCGGCATGGGCTGCCTATGGCTCAGTGTTTCTTTGCTCCAACCTTCGACCAACTGCATTGAGAAAAAATATTTGCCAGTAGCCCTGCTGCCCCTTAGGCTATCCACATCAGGTTGTTCTTCTGGAGTCCATGCGTCATGCCTGGTCATCATCTTGCTCAGCTCCGCCAAGTTTTAAGGGACAGAATATATGTTATAGTGCATCATCCCCTATCAACAATCTTAACTAGAGTTGAGTGAGCTTTCCAAAAATTCAAGAGTGAACTTTTGGAAAGTGTTTGGTTTGCGGCAAAGCGCAACTTAAAGGGGTACTCTGCCCCTAGATATCTTATCCCCTATCCAAAGGACCCCCACGATCTCTGTGCTGCACCCGGCATTTGTTTAGAGTGTCGAGTTCAGCGTCGGAGGCTCGTGACATCACGGCAGTGCCCCGCTTGTGACGTCATGGCCACACACCCTCAATGCAAGTCTGTGGGAGGTTTGCATTGAGGGGACATGGCTGTGATGTCACGAGCCTCCATCACCAGTCATCGTAGTTCGCTCCATGCACTGGATGTCTGGGGTGCCACAGCAAGATTGCGGGGGTCACCAGTGGCGGGACCCCCTCTATCAGACATCTTATCCTCTATTCTTTGGATAGGGGATAAGATGTCTAGGGAAGGAGTACCCCTTTCACTCTTTTCACAGCAAACCAGCAAATCCGCTGGTATGCTGTGAAATCTGGCTGGGCTGAGCGCTATGTGCCAGCCCAGCAAGGGAGGAGTTAATCGGCCCTGCTGAGCAGCACTGATTGAATCCTTGGTAGGGGGGTATACATTATACAGCCATCTATACGTTTCCTCCAAATGAGTTAACTAGCGCTGCTCAGCAGTGCTAATTAACTCTTCCTTGCTTGGCTGAGCTGTACTCACAGTTGTCAGCTGTGAGCACAGTTCAGCTCAGACATTGCCAGGTTTGTGCCAACCGAACCAGGCAATGTTTGAAAGTTCAGCGAGCCACAAACCCCCTGAAGTTCAGATCGAATCCTGATTCAGGGGGGGTTTTGCTTGCTTAACTCTAGTCTTAACTATATTACTCACTTCCCCTCCAAGCACATCTTCCATACAGACCGAGATCTCCTCTTCATTTCATTCCCTATAATGCCCTGGCCCCACTGTAAAAATTGTTCCTATGAACCAATAAGCATAAAGACAAATCATAGGGGATAAGTAAGAATAGTTTAGTTACATTCCAGGCTGCAAGTGGTCAAATAGGAAACCGGGTAAGAGATGGTTACTCCAGAGCCTCTATGTTAAAACCAAACTTTTTGCGAAGTCAACATTAATCTGATTCCATAGATTAAAGTCAGTAACAATATAAGAACTTTTCCGATCCTTTGTCAAGAAAAATTGCCGATTCCAAAAAAAGAAAAAAAAAGTTCAATTTTCGGCACTAATGGCTCTGCTGTGCGTGACATACTTTTTTATTTAATACGGTTAATATATGGCAGAAGAAAAAAAAAAGATATTCATTATACATTGCAAATGTCAGGTATGTACTTTACAAGAAATATATTTTGCAGGTTCTAATAGACTTTGGTGTTTCTGACCAGGGAAAATGCTTTTTATAAGACGACCACGGGAAGGCTGACAACTGATCTTTAATAAATGATGAATCCTTGTATTAGTCTTAAAGATCTTAAAGGAAAAAAAGACTCTTAATTCTCGGGAAAAACTTTCGGCATCACTAGCCCGAAGGCTACGCGTAACCTTTTTATTACATAATTAGGGATATCTATTATCTTACAACAATGTATCTTAAAGTCACTGGGAAAATGCCACTTTGATAATCACTTTCAATTAGCTTTAAGCCAAGCAGCCGCTCCTAAAATGTCTTCCTTCTTTAATTTTGAATTAGGAAACACTATAGACATAATCTTTCCTGAGTGTGTATAATTTAAGGTAGTTTAGGCTAAAATAAATCAAAAATAGTATAATTGTTGGAGTCGATAGCGCAGTTATACAAGAGTGATATCATTACTAGCTCATTACCCGATTAGACAACTAGTTCATCTTTGGTGGCTTTTGCCGTCAGCTAACCTTTCCTGGTCTTTATAGGTGTCTATTAGATCTATGATGGAGTAAAGCAAAGTGAAAAGTGTTATTTCAGATCGGCAAAAAAAAAAATCAAGGGCCGGTACATTGACGATTAACATTTTAGTCGTCTGGTTTTTCATCATGTAGGATTTTGCTAAACTCTTATTTCTATCTACAGTGGTCCCTCAAGTTACAATATTGATTGGTTCCAGGACGACCATTGTATGTTGAGACCATTGTATGTTGGACCCATTGTATGTTGAGAACGTTGTATGTTTAGAACGTTGTATAACCATTGTATATTGAGACCATTGTATGTTGACTCTATTAAAACCTGATAATTGATTCTAAAGCCCCAAAATGTCATCCAAAAATAGGAAAAAGTGAGAATTGAAAAAAAAAATAGGTAGATAGCTAATATAGATAAAGCAAATCATTACATATAAAAGTAAGAAAGAGCTGCTGAATCACTATTTACAAGTCTAAAAAAAATTTAATAAATACCAACGCTATGGGGATAGTACTTTTGTCTTTATTGAGAGTTAGATAAAAAGGTATAAAATGAGATTTGTCTCAATGACCGATGTAGTAGAGGACATTCGGGACTTCAATAGTGTTACTCAAGGTTAAAGGGCGAGGCAACTACAATAAAAATAATGCAAAAAAGCATGAGGATCAGCCTAAATTAGGTCTGTAAAAACAAATTTTGGCTGATCTTCTTGCTTTTTTTGCATTGTTTTTATTGTAGTTGCCTCGCCCTTTAATCTTGAGAAACACGATTGAAGTCCAGAATTTCCTCTACTACATCGGTCATTGAGACAAATCTAATTTTATACCTTTTTATCTAACTCTCAATAAAGACAAAAGTACTATCCCTATAGCGCTGGTATTTATTTATTTCATTTTTTTGTTTTGTTTTATACTTCCTCTTTTTGGTCTACAGGGATCCATAAAAAATACCTGGCAGCTTAATATTTAGATCCTACTGGAAGCGCTGATATAATTATATATTTTAACTATTTACAAGTCTATGTAGAGGACAGGAGCTTCTTCAGGGTCCTGTACATTACACACAGTGTCCCAAAAAAGTTGCATGGAGCTGTCCTCACCTGGTGTCCAAAGGATCAACTAACCCTGGCACAGGTAAAGAGTAGTACAGAACATGTAGTTCCTCCCTATGCTGTAGGGGGCGCTACCACACAGCCAGCCAGTAAATGCACTTCAGTAATACAGTGAAATGCCCATTCTAATTGGTCAGTTCCAGCCATTGACCCGTTTCGCAGATCTGACTGTCTACAGCATTGTATGTTGAGTCTGGTTTCAAGTTACCGATGGTCCAACAAAACCATGGTATGTTGAAAATAAATATTGTAAATGATTTATTGTAATAAAAAACAAAAAAAATAGCAAAAATATAAAATAATAATCAATATTTTGATGGTGGATCCAACTCAGCAGCTCTGAAGATGTGGATTTGAATTTAACCAGGGACGACAGGGACTGAAGTATTTGTCCAGTATGTTGTCCCTTCTTGTAATTTTTTTTTTTTTTTCATTACTACAAAATATTAAAGGAGTTGTCTGATAATTTTAAACAAATCTTAAAGGTGGCCATGCTGGGATTCAAATGCCGAGTGGGCACTTTCTTGTGTTGAGACAGCAGTGGTGGGGGATCGAGCATGTATTGTATTTTCTGGCGTATAAGACTACTTTTTAATCCAGGAAAATGTTCTCAAAAGTCGGGGGTCGTCTTGTACGCCTGGTGTCGTCTTATAGGGTGAGTGCTGCAGTCGGCTGGGACGCCCAGGGTATGGATAGAGAGAGAGTGGGGAACCCTTGGTATGGATAGAGAGAGAGCGGCGCTGTGCCCAGAAAAACATGCATCTTTCAACCGTCCGGCCCGTCCTTGTGTGTATCCTATTACCGTACCTCTTTCTCTGCCTCTCATATCTCGTTCCTGAGGACTGCATGGACTGAATGTGCAAGATCTGAGAGGCGGCGCAGGAGCGCATGTGCAAAATCTGACAGGCAGCGCTGGTGTGCATTTGCGAGATCAGAGAGGCGAAGAAGGAGGTACGGTAATAGGATACAAAGGTGGGCCAGACGGGTGAAAGAGGCATGTACCACTTTGATAGTCTTGGAGACAGGGAGGGCTGGGAAGACAGGAAGAGCTGACCAATCCAAGCAGGCTTTATATACAACAACTAACCAATCACTGGTAAGGTACCGTACATCGTGGTAGAGGGGTAGTCTTATATGGCGAGTATATCCCAAACTCTATTTTCTAACTGTAAAAGTTGGGGGTCGTCTTATACGCCCAGTCGTCTTATATGCGGAAAAGTGCAGCTTGTGTAAATTCGCCTTGCCAATGGGTGATTTACTACAAATTTAGTTGCCCAATATAGGGCAATAAAGACCAGGGCTGATTTTATAGAGAGGGCAAAAGGGGCAAATGCCCACATAGGGTACTTCACCAGACTGATCAGGAGATCCACAGAGGACTCAGCTGCTAGACTCGGATTGTTGACTTGATCATCTGATCACTGTTATCTGAGCATTGTATAGCACTATTATATATACGCTGTATTGCAGTGTTAAGCAATATATGATTGTTTTACTTTGTGATTTTGTATGCCAAATTGATAAATTTTCCCCAGTCATTTCAGTTTATTTACAGTGTTTTGATATTTTACTGTATAACCTGTACAGAACAACTTAATCATCACTAGAGATGAGCGAATTTGTTCATCGTGAACCGATTTTGCTCCAAACTTCCCTAAAAATTCAGATTTGTCCGAATTCGGAATTTGTGTGATTCGCTTTGGGCGAATTGATCGACAGGAGCAGGTACTCAGAACCCTCAATCCACAGTAGACTCCAAGATTTAGATACTCCAAGATTCTTTATTGTCCTTATAACAACATGTTGCGGGGACTAAACTCCTTCCTCAGGTTACTTTGTCTGTAATGGGAGGAAGGGGAGACTAGTTCCCTTATTTTGGTCAATAAGGTACCTATAGGTGTTGTGTCTTAAAGGAGTACTCCGGCGTGCACTTTTTTCCTTTTATCCCGTCCGGGCTGCAAAATAAAAGAAAACACACTTTCTCTTACCTGCCAATGAGCCCCCGGAGCTCCGGTACACTCTGGTACAGGTGTTCGGTCCCCGGGCTGTATTCTTCTTACTTACTGTTAGCCCAGCACGTCAAACGGAGCTTCAGCCTATCACCGGCCGCAGCGATGTCCCGCCTCGGCCGGTGATAGGCTGAAGCTCCGTGTGACGTGCCGGGCTAACAGGAAGTAAAAAGGATACAGCCCGGGGACCGAACACCTTTACCGGAGTGTACCGGAGCTCCGGGGGCTCGTTGGCAGGTAAGAGAAAGTGTGTTTTCTTATATTTTGCAGTCCGGATAGGATAAAAGAAAAAAAAGTGCGCTCCGGAGTACTCCTTTAAAGGGGTACTCAGCTGAAAAACATCTTATTCTCTATCCAGAGGCACCCCAGACATCTGTGCATGGAGCAAAATCTGCTCCATGCTGGATAACTGGTGACTACGGCCACCACACCCCTTCCATTCATGTCTATGGGAGAAGGCGTGACGGCTACGTAGTAGCCGTCACGCCCCTCCCATAGACATGAATGGAGGAGGTGCGGCATCCGTAGTCGCCAGTCATCCAACACTGAGCAGATTTTGCTCCGTGCACAGATGTCTGGGGTGCCTCTGGATAGAGAATAAGATGTTCACGAACACAGAAGCTCCAAGCTTCTGTATTCCGGATGCTGCCGCTGCCGGCCCAGAGATCAAGGGAGTCGCCAGTGGCAGAGTACCCCTTTAAAGGTGAGCATATTTTCGAATAACACTAGTACTATTATGGCTCCATACAGTGTCACCCTATGAGGTGCTCTGCCTTCTTTTTCTTTCTGTACTACATGTGCTGCTCTTGTTGTACAGGAGCAGGGACTCTTGTCTTTTTAAAGGAGTCCCCGCTTCTGCGATGGATTCTGAATCAAATACAATGGTTGATTTGAGTGCATCCTCTCGATAATAATTTTGGGAGACTCTCACACCTTTCCCGACCACTTACCTCGGGGCATCAGTAGACTGTTATCTGGCTTCTGAATGTTATACGAACCAATAGGTATAATCTTGGTCAACCCTACCAAAAATGATTTCACAGCTCTACCCCCTTGAGCCCCAGTGAAATAAGTATTATATCCTTTCATCTGGTTATTCATGAGGAAATCAGAATAAATGCTAAAGTAACAATGTGTTTTTTCATTCTTCATTTAGATCAAGATTACACACAAGAACCAAGCCCCTATGCTGATGGGACCTCCTCCGAGGAACAGCCTCTTCACATCCTTCATCAAAGGAACAATGAGCAGGAACAAAGAGTGAATAATGTTACATGTATATACATTCAATGGACATATCGGCCTCTTACCATGTGTTGCTGGGCTTAATAGCTGTATTTGGAATAATGGGCTTGTTTTTACTATTTTTTAACTATTATTTTAAGGTTAACTTATAATTCTAATTTATTGTAATGTTTTTTTTATTTTTTTTCCCTACGTCTGGCATGTGCTGTCAGTATTTATTTCTATTGAGCAGCATTACGGCCTGTAATGTTTGCATGCATTTGATTTACAATTCTGCACCTGAATGCTAAGACCAGGCCTGTCGTTTCCACATCGCACGTTTTAACAGGACGAAGCAAAGGAAAAGAAATATTTCACTTTTGTGGGGAACTAACATGTAGCTGTATACACATTTATACACATTTCTACTAAGGATTGGATAATAAAAAACATAATATTATGGTATGTCAATTGCTAAGGGACACCCCAGTCTCTAAAAACATCTCCTATAAGGGAACATACACATAGGAAGTCAAATGGACTGCCCCTAAATTAAATTGGGCTCCAAATTACAGGTTGATATAACGCAGACCCACAACATTTCGATAAGTACATGGAAACCCTGTGCACCCAAGAGCTTACACTCCTTACCCAGCCTTACATCATGTTTCTTCAGTAAATACATCATATTACTTATCCTGTACTGATCCTGAGTTATATCCTGTATTATACTCCAGAGCTGTACTCACTATTCTGCTGGTGAGGTCACTGTGTACATACATTACATTACTTATCCTGTACTGATCCTGAGTTATATCCTGTATTATACTCCAGAGCTGTTCTCACTATTCTGCTGGTGAGGTCACTGTGTACATACATTACATTACTTATCCTGTACTGATCCTGCGTTATGTCCTGTATTATACCCCAGAGCTGTACTCACTATTCTGCTGTGGGGTCACTGTGTACATACATTACATTACTTATCCTTTACTGATCCTGAGTTATATCCTGTATTATACCTCAGAGCTGTACTCACTATTCTGCTGGTGAGGTCACTGTGTATATACATTACATTATTAATTTCAGTGACCTCACCAGCAGAAAACTGACTACAGCTCTGGAGTATAATACGGGATATAATTCAGGATCAGTACAGGATAAGTAATGTAATGTATGTACACAGTGACCCCACCAGCAGAATAGTAAGTGCAGCTCTAAAGTATAATACAGAATATAATTCAGGAACAGTACAGGATAAGTAATGTAATGTATGTACACAGTGACCTCACCACCAGAATAGTGAGTACA
Organism: Hyla sarda; assembly: GCF_029499605.1. Classification (NCBI taxonomy): domain Eukaryota; kingdom Metazoa; phylum Chordata; class Amphibia; order Anura; family Hylidae; genus Hyla; species Hyla sarda. Next base: position 14,816,686 of record NC_079193.1, read on the forward strand.
GCTCTGGAGTATAATATAGGACGTCTCAGTACATGGAAAACAATGTAATGTATTTACAAACTAACTACAAATATTAGCAGAGTGGAGACTGGGATTTCTCTTTAACAATGATATTGTTGAATAATACACTTCTGTCTGTCATCTGCCGCCATTAGGGGGAGCTCAAGATCTTACTGCATACTGTGTTAACGTTGATCTCTCGGTATTACCAGTCAACATCCATTTTCACAGCGCCCTCTAGCTTTAAGGTCCTGGGATTTATAGCTCAGAATGCTACACAAATATGTCACGAAAGGGATCAGCTCGGAATACTGCACCTATTCACTATACGGTGGACATTGACTTTAATCCATCAACGAGGATGTTCTTGACTTGTGTGTGCGTGTGTGTGTATACTGTATATATATATATTATTTTTTAATTTTTTTATGTTTTATTTATCTGAACATCCTCCATCCCAGAAAAGGTATGCATAAATAATTTGTGCGAATCTATACACCGTGGCACAAAGAACCGATATGATCTTCAGAAACCGCTCGCTTAATAAACTGTTTCCCGCCGAAGATTTACTGACTAAGATGTCGGAGTAATGGGTTAATGCATAATTAATCAAGGACAAGGAACGAAGATTCACACAGCCGAAATAAAGAAATAAATTCCGGCGCTTTTGATCACCTTGGCGTGGGCTCAGATTAGACTCCTGATGCATTAAGTAAACTTATAATAAATAGGCGTCTGTTGCTGGGTAAGATACCGCCAATTTTTATATGGATATTGGGGGTCAATTGATAAAATTGCTACAAAATTTATATTTGTAAATATTTGTAAAGTGAGTTGGTTTCATAGGAAAGACCGAAAATATATATTTGCGTAGATGCTTATTTAGAGACATTGTATCATTGATGTGTGATATGATGGAGTATAGACCCGGCCCAAAATTATTTTATTTAAAAAAAAAAATGGGTAAAAATTGCAGTTTTCTATGGATATCATGATGACCAATTAACTTCTAAGGGGTAATTTTTTTATGGGTACTGGTGAGTAGAGCAGCAAGAGCTGGGCCCCATACAGAAGATCATGGCAGGTCCCAATGGTCGGACCCTCCACAATCAAACACTTATGCCCTATCCAATGGCTAGGTGATAGGTTTATTTCCCCATTGTACCCCTTTAAAATGTATCCCCTAGCCACAAGATTGGGCATAACTAGCTAATTGGTGGTGGTCCAACTACTGGGATCCCAACCAGTCCTAAGATTAAAAGTAATTTTTTTCCCAAAAGGGAATAGAGAAGCAGCATACAGGCTCAACCAAAGCTCCAGTCACTTTCTATGGGGCTTCCGTACATTGCCGAGCACTGAACTCTGTCCCATACACATTAAATGGAGATATGTCCAAGCATGTACACTGACTCTCCATTCATTCAGGTGGCCAGTGTCTTCTGTTCTCGTGGTCATGGGGGAATCAATCCCACCAACCAGCTAGTATTCCCCTTTCCTGTAGATAGAGAATAACTTTTATTCTTGGCATAACACTTTAATGGTTTTTGCCCCATCCACAGTTGTGCTAATGTCAAGGGAAGGACATACAGGCCATAAAGAAAGACCATGTGGCTACTATTGAGCCTCAATGGTGGACCAAGAGGGGGTCCAGACCTGTTTGGGGGCCAACACCGTTGTTGTTGGGTGGTGATAACATGGTCCAAGACATTATTCTCGAGTAAATCCATTTAAAGCAAACAAGGAAGGGGGAAATTAACCTATAGATACCTAGTATCATAATAGAGGGCCCATTTTGACCTTCTCTTCTCTATATATGCCACTGTCCGATGAAGTTTTGAGGTAGTATTTAGACCAAAGGTAGATATACCGCACTTTTCTTGTAATTCTTAGGCTGGTTTCGGATGTTATGGCCATGGGCTGGTTGAGAGCCACTCGGCTATTATGGCAGGTTACAGGTGAAGCATATTATTTAGCTGCATTGCTTTTGCACACTGCAACCCGGAGGCCACAAGGTGTGAACTCATACAAAGAGCTGGCTTATATTGCAGGTCAACCCGTTGGAGTAGAACTTTTAAGTCTGCTTTTTTGCACAATTTAGAGGTCCCAGAACAAAGACTAATGGACAGTTTTGGGGTCATTCACGATGGACCTTGCACCAATGTTTGAGCCTCCAAAAGATTAGAGGATTGAGTTGATCCTTACAAGGGAAACAATGGCCTCAGTGAGGATATGTTTCAGAGTCTATAGAGTGTACTTTAATGGATTAAGACTTTTTGAAAGTTTTGATTCTATAAATATTGGCCTCTTTTAGTTGGTTGATTGGATATTGATGGCTTCATTGAGTGTGGAAGTGAAAGAATGACAACAAAAGGTTCAGCTTCTGGAAAAGGTGGTGCATACAGATACTAGATATTTTGATGGGGTTCTGAAAAAATAGCACCTTGTTTGTGGTTGGGCACCATTGATGTAGTGGTTACCTCAAAAAGCATGGGTGTAGGAGAGTTTACATGAGGTCCAGCTACTGGAAAACACGGCAGTTGATACTGATACTAAATATTGTGATGGTGTTCTGGAAGAATGGCTGGTGGTTGGGCACCATTTATTTAGTGGTTACCTTGATTATACATAGTCCATCTACTGGAAAACATTGCGGTTGATACTGATACTAGGGTTTTGTATGGGGTTTTAGGAGAATGTAGAGGTTGCTTCAACAAGAATGGGTCCAGCTACTGCACAACATGGTGCTTGGAGAAAAGTTAGTTGCAGTAGAAGCGTTTCATTTAAGGTGGAACTCTCTTTTGTGATTGAATTGCGGGGCAATGGAAATCAAATTTATATAACCATGGAGCTCTGGATATGGAGTCACAATCAAAATCAATTTGGAAAACCACACTACAAGCTGATCCAACTTTGATGTAATGTCCTTAAAACAAGTCAAAATGAGGCTCAGTAGTGTGTGTGGCCTCCACGTGCCCGTATGACCTCCCTACAACACCTGGGCATGCTCCTGATGAGGTGGAGGATGGTCTCCTGAGGGATGTCCTCCCAGACCTGGACTAAAGCATCCGCCAACTCCTGGACAGTCTGTGGTGGATGGAGCGAGACATGATGTCCCAGATGTGCTCAATCGGATTCAGGTCTGGGGAACGGGCGAGCCAGTCCATAGCATCAATGCCTTCTTCTGAGGATCTCATCTCGGTGCCTAATGACAGTCAGGCTACCTCTGGCAAGCACATGGAGGGCTGTGTGGCCCCCCAATGAAATGCCACCCCACACCATTACTGACCCACCACCAAATTGGTCATGCTGGAGGATGTTGCAGGCAGCAGAACGTTCTTCACGGCGTCTCCAGACTCTGTCAGATTTGTCCCATGTGCTCAGTGTGAACCTGCTTTCATCTGTGAAGAGCACAGGGCACCAGTGGCGAATTTGCCAGTCTTGGTGTTCTCTGCCAAACGTCCTGCATGCTGTTGGGCTGTAAGCACAACCCCCACCTGTAGATGTCGGGCCTTCATACCACCCTCATGGAGTCTGTTTCTGACCATTTGAGTGGACACATGCACATTTGTGGCCTGCTGGAGGTCGTTTTGCAGGGCTCTGGCAGTGCTCCTCCTGCTCCGCCTTCCACAAAGGCAGAGGTAGCGGTCCTGCTGCTGGGTTGTTGCCCTCCTACGGCCTCCTACACATCTCCTGATGTACTGGCCTGTCTCCTGGTAGAGCCTCCATTCTCTGGACACTACGCTGACAGACATAGCAAACCTTGCCACAGCTCACATTGATGTGCCATCCTGGATGAGCTGCACTGCCTGAGCCACTTGTGTGGGTTGTAGACTCTGTCTCATGCTACCACTAGAGTGAAAGCACTGCCAGCATTCAAAAGTGACCAAAACATCAGCCAGGAAGCATAGGAACATAGAAGTGGTCTGTGGTCACCACCTGCAGAACCACTCCTTTATTGGGGGTGTCTTGCTAATTTCCTATAAGTTCCACCTGTTGTCTGTTCCATGTGAAATTGATTGTCAATCAGTGTTCTTCCTGAGTGGACAGTGGGATCTCACACAAGTGTGAGTGACTTGGAGTTACATTGTGTTGTTTAAGTGTTCCCTTTATTTTTTGAGCAGTGTATATACTATACATAGGTATTAGAAGATAACAGCTCCATATGAGATTCATAAAACCAATAATGATTGGAAAAGAAGATTGTAACCAATTTGCATATTTAAGGTGGTTCCACCCTGAAAGAACCTTTAGGCCCCTGACTTCCGTCAAAAAGATTCAGGTTTTCCTTATAATATGTACTTTATACATGTAGTGACAAGTCGGTGGTATCACATAGCATGCACCTTTTGTAACACTAATATTTTATTAATATTTTATTTTTATTTTTTTAAGGCTGAATATAGCTTTAAAATTCTTTTCAAGAATCGGAAAACCCGGTTCCGGCAGTGCACGATAAATTGTCTTGCCATAAAGCATGAGGAATTGTATTTGTTTTTGTTCGGACACTGTTATTTGATCCCCTTTATAGAGTATATATTTTTATTTTATGAGATGCTTATTACACAGTAAATATTGCTAACTAGCTTTGACTATATTACAAATACCATTGAGATTCACTATAGAAGAAATGGGCTAAATTATGGTTTGGTCGATAAAGCGTCTTCGACCTAGACCAGTTGTCTTCAAACTGTGGCCATCCAGATGTGGCAAAACTACAACTCCCATCATGCCCGGACAGCCGTCGGCTGTCCGGGCATGATGGGAGTTGTAGTTTTGCCACATCTGGGGGGCCACAGTTTGGAAACTTCTGGTCTAGACTCTTCAAGACTGGCGGGTGGACGGCTGCCACGCCCCCTCCCATAGACTTTCATTGAGGGGGCGGAGTGTGACATCACGAGGGGGCGGGGACGTGACGTCACATATACTCCGGCCCCTGTCATCAACTACGGATCGTTTCTTCGCTCCGCGCAGCTGCTGAACGCGTGCAGGAGAGATCGCGGGGGTCCCCAGCAGCCGGACCCCCGCAACCAAACATCGTATCCTCTATCCTTTGGATAGGGGATAAGGTGTCTAGGGGCGGAGTACCTCTTTTACAATCTCAGGCCTCCTTTGGGTGAGCAGCCGGAATTTTATTATTTATCGGTAGTCCTATGCAGGGGAGCTCTGTATTCAGAAATTGGAGCTCTAGTTGATACAATATATTAAAGGGGAACTCCAGTGGAAAACATATATATATATATATATATATATATATATATATATATATATTTTTTTTTTTTTTTTTTTTTTTTTCAAATCAGCTGGTTCCAGAAAGTTATACAGATTTGTAAATCTCTTCTATTAAAAAATCTCAATCCTTCCAGTACTTATCCGCTGCTGTATGCTCCACAGGAAGTTGTGTATTTTTTTTTCAGTCTGCTCTCTGCTGACACCTCTGTCCATGTCAGGAACTATCAAGAGCAGGAGAGGTTTGCTATGGGGATTTGCTCCTACCCTGGGGGGCAGCAGAGAGCACTATGGTCAGACTGGAGACAACGACACATCTTCCTCTGTAGTATACAGCAGCTCATAAGTACTGGAAGGATTAATATTTTTTAATAGAAGTAATTTACAAATCTGTTTAACTTTCTGGCATTAGTGGATTTGAAAAATGTTTTTTCCACTGGAGTACCCCTTTAAGAAATGAATCAGTAGAGCATGTTAAAGTTTGAAGGAACACTCTGGGTAAAGGAGAGGACCTAAAGAGGTGTTGTCACAAGAAGGTCATCCAAACACCAACAATGGGAGAATTCTGTATCATTGTTACCTTTAGTAACAATACATTTTTTTTTTTAAATCCACTTTTAAGACCCAAATTTTTCCTATTTCCCTTCATAGTGAATCTCTTTCTACTGGCCGGTTGTGAACAATATATTTTTATTCAGTCATTAATAATACAACATTTGAAAAAATATATTTGCAGAAAAAAAATGCCTTAAATACGGGAATGTCCATCAATGCAATTTTCGGAAACTTTTCCGAAAGTGTTTTTTTTCCCCGAAAGTGTCTCACCCTTCCTCCTCTTTAAAAACAGTACATGCCAAAACTATACACAGCATAGCATTCTAGATAAAAAAAAAAAAAAAAATCAGACATCAGATTCCATGTCTTAAAGGGTGACCCCGGTGGAAAACTTTTTTTTTTTTTTTTTTTAAATCAACTGGTGCCAGAAAGTTAAACAGATTTGTAAATTAAACTTAATCCTTCCAGTACTTATCAGCTGCTGTGTGCTCCACAGGAAGTTATTTTCTTTTTGAATTTATTTTCTGTCCAACCACAGTGCTCTCTGCTGACACCCCTGTCCATGTCAGGAACTGTCCAGAGTAGAAGCAAATCCTCATAGCAAACCTCTCCTGCTCTGGACAGTTCCTGGCATGGACAGAGGTGTCAGCAGAGAGAAATGTGGTCAGGCTGGAAAGTAAAAAAAGAAAAGAACTTCCTGTGGAGCATACAGCAGCTGATAAGTACTGGAAGGATTAAGATTTTTATATAGAAGTAATTTACAAATCTGTGTAACTTTCTGGCACCGGTATATTTAATAAAAACGTTTTCCATTGGAATACCACTTTAGTCCAAAGGTCTGCGTTTATTCAGTTCCATAAAACATACCTACATGTATTTGATTCCAGATACCGATGTATGAGTGTAATTTCCTACCACCAGGTGAAATGGGGCGGTGGAGTTGCTGAAGTCATTTACTTTGCGGCCACACGTTACATTTAGGACTTTTTGAATTTCTGTAAATGTTTACAAAGCACATGATTTAAAAGGGACGCTCCACTGATACACTGGGTTGCAGCAAGTGACCGGTCCTCAGGGGCGGAGCTTTGTGCTCTCTGTCATGCTCCTCCCCTGCAGAACTTTGCATTAACGAAACAAAGTGTGCCAGTTTTTTTTCCCCCAAAGCGTTCTTTAAAGAAACAAAGTCTCGAAACAAACTAGGTGGGAAACTACTTTTACCTCCTCTTTGTTGTGTACCCTACGAAATGTGCATTCCACCTAGTGTACCGATTGAGTTTATAACCTATATCTTAATGTGCGTACGCAATGTTTGTCGTCTATACTATAACAATTATTATTTAATTTTTTTTTGATTGATGCAATATATCAAGATGGTTGTCTTTTTGTCACAATTGTACATGTGGTTGATTCATAGAAGAAAAGAATTACGGAAAATGACCACCACGTACGTGGCGCTTAGTAAACGAAATTTCTTGGCGTGAAATGTTGTCTGCTATGTATATACACGGTCGATCCTCAGAAAAGGTCATGAGTGGTTTTTTAGGGGTGGACATGGACAATGGCAGGATTAAATGCCCTGTTAGTCTCCAACACCTTTTCATAGAGCGCCCCCTAAAGGTTATATTGTAAATACTTGTGCGCTATTTTCTCCTGGGGGAATTTACTGTATTTGTGAGCAGCCAAGGCAATCAACCTATAGTCACACTTTGGTCTGTTCTAAGGACTGGCCACCAATGTATACTCCTAGAACAATCTTTTAAAGGTGGTTGCCCACGGGAGTCCACGGTATCCTTGTATATGGGATATGTCCACCCCAGATGGTTTTCCTCTTTTGGAAATTACTTTTAAAGGGGTACTCCCTTTAAACATCTCCCTGAAGCATTTTGTCATGGCCACGCCCCTCGCGATGTCATGCCACGCCCCCTCAATGCAAGTCTATGGGAGGGGGCGCCACGCCCCCTCCCATAGACTTGCATTGAGGGGGCTTGGCGAGTCGTCACGAGGGACGTGGCTGTGATGTCACGACCCCAGCATTCGGAACAAAAATGTTCCGAACGCTGGGGCAGCGGAGTACCCCTTTAAGTGTCTCAATAATTTGCTAGCTTTTGCATATGTTCACTTGCAATACTTCACTTGTATCTATCTTTCTGCTCATAGTATACAGATAAATACCCCAAAAGACGAGCAAAAAATGTTGTTCCTGTGTCCTCACACTATTGAGTTGTCCAGAATCATCATGTAGTTCTCCATCCACATCAATATCCGCATACTAGCTAGCCATAAACATAGCCATAGATATAGGGGTATTCCTCCACTGTAACAATAAATAATATAGTGCCAGGGCCCTGGTAAGATAGAAAGAAAAAAAAAGAAAAACTATACTTACCTACCCCTGGTCCCCCAATGATCCCAAAGCAGCTGCAGTTCTTCTTCTGGTCCCAGCCTAGGTTCTCATTCTTCCGGTCCCCCACCCTTCATCTCTTTAACCTGTTTCCCAGACCAGCACTCGGGGCAGAACCTTCCTGCTCAGCCAATCACTGGCTGTGACGGGACACCGCTGCGGCCTATGATTGGCTGAGCTGGAAGGTCTTTCTTTGAGTGCTCATCTTGAAAGCAGGTGGAAGAAATGAGAAGGGGACTAGGAGAAGAGGAACTGTAGCTGCTCAGGAACAGCAAAGGGACTGGGGGCAGGTAAGTATGTTTTTTTTTTTGTTTTGTTACAGCACTGGAATACCCCTTTCATTTTCAGGATTCAAATTTACACCGTGAAAGGAAGCTAAAGCTCTTAATTAAAGGGGTACTCCGCCCCTAGACATCTTACCCCCTATCCAAAGGATAGGGGGTAAGATGTCTAGGGGTGGAGTACCCCTTTAAAGGGGTTATCCAGGGAAAAACTTTTTTTTTATATTTATTTACTTCTATTAAAAAATCTTAATCCTTTCAGTACTGATGAGCTGCTGAAGTTGAGTTGTTCTTTTCTGTCTAAGTGCTCTCTGATGATACCTGTCCAGGGAACTGTCCTTAGTAGAAGCAAATCCCCATAGCAAACCTCTTCTACTCTGTGCAGTTCCTGAGACAAGAAGAGGTGTCAGCAGAGAGCACTGTTGCCAGACAGAAAAGTACAACTCAACTTCAGCAGCTGATAATTATTGGAAGGATTAAGATTTTTTAATAGAAGTAATTTACAAATCTGTTTAACTTTCTGGAGCCAGTTGATATAAAAAAAAAAAAAAGTTTTTTTTTTCCTGGAATACCCCTTTAATTAACTTATCCTCTTCAACCATATTTTGGCAGGGGAATCTTTCCAATCCAAATCCCTCCTGATGTCCCACAATGCACTGCATCCTGATATACTGCATTGTGGGAAATTTAAGTGCATGGAGTAAATGCTACCAGTTAAAGGGGTTATCCAGGAAAAAACTTTTTTTATATATATATCAACTGGCTCCAGAAAGTTAAACAGATTTGTAAATTACTTCTATTAAAAAATCTTAATCCTTTCAGTACTTACGAGCTTCTGAAGTTTAGGTTGTTCTTTTCTGTCTAAGTAATCTCTGATGACACGTGTCTTGGGAACCGCCCAGTTTAGAAGAGGTTTGCTATGGGGATTTGCTTCTAAACTGGGCGGTTCCCGAGACAGGTGTCATCAGAGAGCACTTAGACAGAAAAGAACAACCTTAACTTCAGAAGCTCATAAGTACTGAAAGGATTAAGATTTTTTAATAGAAGTAATTTACAAATCTGTTTAACTTTCTGGAACCAGTTGATATATAAAGAAAAAGTTTTTTTCCTGGAATACCCCTTTAAGTATTTCACATTGAACCAATAGAAAAACATGACATCATGCATCCGGAGATTTAATAGGAACTCAGTAGCTTTAGCTTTACATTAGGAGAAGGACAAGATGGATACAAGATGTTTACATTGTTATTATTATTATTATTACTTAAAATTAAGTTCCAAAATGAAGACCATTGATAAAGACAAATACGTCAAAGAACCTGTTCTTGCATGGGTGGTGAATGTGATTTGCTGCTTCAGTGTTTCAGCATATTGCAGCATAATGTTGAATTGCTATCAATGTATCACGGCGATCTGGAATCTGTGGATCTGCAGCTATTGAAAAGCTACATTCTGCTTCCGCCGTCAGGGCATGCTGGGAGTTGTGGTTGTGCGGAGCCGCAGATTGTAGACCACTGGCACAGGAGACCAGAGCCGACCCGAGATGGAGCCTCATGGGAGCGTCTCCCTGGAGGTGGGATCTTTGTATGTTATTTTTGCTTATTTTATTGTTACAATTGAAAATTAAATACTGCACTTTCAAGGATCCTTGTGTGATGTTTTTTTTTTTGTAAACATTGATGAATTTATTAACAATAAAAAAAAACATAAATATGAACAAGACATTAAAATCGCTTTCACCTACAAAGTGACTGTAAATGGAAGTGTTTTGTATGACATCAATCATGTGCGACCTTCAGGAAATGCTACACATAATACTGTATATTATTAGAATTATTATAGTAATATAGTTATATTCTTCTATATAGGAGGCAGTATTATAGTAGATATATTCTTCTATATAGGAGGCAGTATTATAGTAGATATATTCTTGTATATAGGAGCAGTATTATAGTAGTTATATTCTTGTATATAGAAGCAGTATTATAGTAGTTATATTCTTGTATATAGGAGCAGTATTATAGTAGTTATATTCTTGTATATAGGAGGCAGTATTATAGTAGTTATATTCTTGTATATAGGAGCAGTATTATAGTAGTTGTATTCTTGTATATAGGAGCAGTATTATAGCAGTTATATTCTTGTATATACGAGCAGTATTATAGTAGTTATATTCTTGTATATAGGAGGCAGTATTATAGTAGTTATATTCCTGTATATATGAGCAGTATTATAGTAGTTATATTCTTGTATATAGGAGCAGTATTATAGTAATTATATTCTTGTATATAGGAGCAGTATTATAGTAGTTATATTCTTGTATATAGGAGCAGTATTATAGTAGTTATATTCTTGTATATAGGAGGCAGTATTATAACTACTATAATACTGCCTCCTATATACAAGAATATAACTACTATAATACTGCTCGTATATACAAGAATATAACTGCTATAATACTGCTCCTATATACAAGAATACAACTACTATAATACTGCTCCTATATACAAGAATATAACTACTATAATACTGCCTCCTATATACAAGAATATAACTACTATAATACTGCTCCTATATACAAGAATATAACTATTATAATACTGCTCCTATTTACAAGAATATAATTACTATAATACTGCTCCTATACACAAGAATATAACTACTATAATACTGCTCCTATATACAAGAATATAACTACTATAATACTGCTCCTATATACAAGAACATATCTACTATAATACTGCCTCCTATATACAAGAATATAACTACTATAATACTGCTCCTATATACAAGAATATAACTACTATAATACTGCCTCCTATATACAAGAATATAACTACTATAATACTGCTCGTATATACAAGAATATAACTGCTATAATACTGCTCCTATATACAAGAATACAACTACTATAATACTGCTCCTATATACAAGAATATAACTACTATAATACTGCCTCCTATATACAAGAATATAACTACTATAATACTGCTCCTATATACAAGAATATAACTATTATAATACTGCTCCTATTTACAAGAATATAATTACTATAATACTGCTCCTATACACAAGAATATAACTACTATAATACTGCTCCTATATACAAGAATATAACTACTATAATACTGCTCCTATATACAAGAACATATCTACTATATTCCTGTATATATGAGCAGTATTATAGTAGTTATATTCTTGTATATAGGAGCAGTATTATAGTAATTATATTCTTGTATATAGGAGCAGTATTATAGTAGTTATATTCTTGTATATAGGAGCAGTATTATAGTAGTTATATTCTTGTATATAGGAGGCAGTATTATAGTAGATATGTTCTTGTATATAGGAGCAGTATTATAGTAGTTATATTCTTGTAAATAGGAGCAGTATTATAATAGTTATATTCTTGTATATAGGAGCAGTATTATAGTAGTTATATTCTTGTATATAGGAGGCAGTATTATAGTAGTTATATTCTTGTATATAGGAGCAGTATTATAGTAATTATATTCTTGTAAATAGGAGCAGTATTATAATAGTTATATTCTTGTATATAGGAGCAGTATTATAGTAGTTATATTCTTGTATATAGGAGGCAGTATTATAGTAGTTATATTCTTGTATATAGGAGCAGTATTATAGTAGTTATATTCTTGTATATAGGAGCAGTATTATAGTAGTTATATTCTTGTATATAGGAGCAGTATTATAGTAGTTATATTCTTGTATATGGGAGGCAGTATTATAGTAGTTATATTCTTGTATATAGTAGGCAGTATTATAGTAATTATATTCTTGTATATAGGAGCAGTATTATAGTAGTTATATTCTTGTATATAGGAGCAGTATTATAGTAGTTATATTCTTGTATATAGGAGGCAGTATTAAAGTAGATATGTTCTTGTATATAGGAGCAGTATTATAGTAGTTATATTCTTGTATATAGGAGCAGTATTATAGTAGTTATATTCTTGTATATAGGAGCAGTATTATAGTAGTTATATTCTTGTATATAGGAGCAGTATTATAGTAGTTATATTCTTGTATATAGGAGCAGTATTATAGTAGTTATATTCTTGTATATGGAAGCAGTATTATAGTAGTTATATTCTTGTATAGGGAGCAGTATTATAGTAGTTATATTCTTGTATATAGGAGCAGTATTATAGTAGTTATATTCTTGTATATAGGAGCAGTATTATAGTAGTTATATTCTTGTATATAGGAGCAGTATTATAGTAGTTATATTCTTGTATATAGGAGCAGTATTATAGTAGTTATATTCTTGTATATAGGAAGCAGTATTATAGTAGTTAAATTCTTGTATATAGGAGCAGTATTATAGTAGTTATATGCTTGTATATAGGAGCAGTATTATAGTAGTTATATTCTTGTATATAGTAGGCAGTATTATAGTAGTTATATTCTTGTATATAGGAGCAGTATTATAGTAGTTATATTCTTGTATATAGGAGCAGTATTATAGTAGTTATATTCTTGTATATAGGAGCAGTATTATAGTAGTTATATTCTTGTATATAGGAGCAGTATTATAGTAGTTATATTCTTGTATATGGAAGCAGTATTATAGTAGTTATATTCTTGTATAGGGAGCAGTATTATAGTAGTTATCTTCTTGTATAGGGAGCAGTATTATAGTAGTTATATTCTTGTATATAGGAGCAGTATTATAGCAGTTATATTCTTGTATATACGAGCAGTATTATAGTAGTTATATTCTTGTATATAGGAGGCAGTATTATAGTAGTTATATTCTTGTATATAGGAGCAGTATTATAGTAGTTATATTCTTGTATATAGGAGCAGTATTATAGTAGTTATATTCTTGTATATAGGAGCATTATTATAGTAGTTATATTCTTGTATATAGGGAGCAGTGTTATAGTAGTTATATTCTTGTATATAGGAGCAGTATTATAGTAGTTATATTCTTGTATATAGGAGCAATATTATAGTAGTTATATTCTTGTATATAGGAGCAGTATTATAGTAGTTATATTCTTGTATATAGGAGCAGTATTATAGTAGTTATATTCTTGTGTATAGGAGCAGTATTATAATAGTTATATTCTTGTATATAGGGAGCAGTGTTATAGTAGTTATATTCTTGTATATAGGAGCAATATTATAGTAGTTATATTCTTGTATATAGGAGCAGTATTATAGTAGTTATATTCTTGTATATAGGAGCAGTATTATAGTAGTTATATTCTTGTATATAGGAGCAGTATTATAATAGTTATATTCTTGTATATAGGAGCAGTATTATAGTAGTTATATTCTTGTATATAGGAGTAGTATTATAGTAGTTATATTCTTGTATATAGGAGCAGTATTATAGTAGTTATATTCTTGTATATAGGAGCAGTATTATAGTAGTTATATTCTTGTATATAGGAGCAGTATTATAGTAGTTATATTCTTGTATATAGGAGCAGTATTATAGTAGTTATACTTAGGGATCTGAAGAATCCGACGAATCCGAATTTGTAACGAATTTCAGGAAAAAATTTTGTTTGCAACAATTCCAATTCAATTGCACAAATTGCTTCATTAGACTCCATTTAGTGCGGTCCAGACTCCAGGGCATCTAAGATGGCGGCTCCACATGTGAGGACATGGGGCAAGGAATCCTGGGAAGACGGGTAGGAGGGATGACCCTGAATCCCATGCAGCATGCAGCCTATCAGCAGCCTGTCACCCCTGTGATGTCACAGCCCTATATAATCGGCAGCCATCTTGCGGCCAGTCACTTCAGCATGTTATTGAAGAGAGAGAGATGAACAGAGAGCAGTGGGTGTTGCACAGAAAAGCATTTTTACAGCAGCGATTCACCTCAAGCCCAAGTCCAGCCTAAAAGCACTGATAGGGAAGAGAGAGAGATTGAGAGAAATTTTTCGGTGTACTACAAAGCGACTGTGTGCTGCAGCACTGGTGTGTACAACAACTGAAAACTAATAGTATCCAGCCAGTTAGGGTTAGCAGGGCACTAATAGCCATAATCACCTGCTATTAGTGCTTAATACAGGTTGCATGGCGGAGCGTATTGTCCTCTATTAAGTGTAACCTGTGCGTACATAGGTGGTGTATGATTTTGTTCCTGTTAAAGGGCCTAGTTACTGTGAAAGGACAGCCAAAAGTATACACCTGCTGCTGTTCTAGACAAATACTGTTTTAAGCGTAGTGAAGCGTATTGTCCTCCCCTCATATACGGGCAGAGAAGTGCCAGGACGTGCACAGAGGAGTGGCAGCGGCCTAAATTCGTCAGGCAGATGTCGCAGCAGACTAGGGGCAAGTGGCAGCAGGAGTCGTAGCGAGAGGCCTGAGCTCCCATTATCAGCTAGCCGTCGTGTCTCCACCAGCAACCGATCTGCCATCATCGATTGGTTAACATACTCATCCACATCATCACAAGTGACATCTGACACCCCCAGTCAAGAGTCAGTGGGTTCCTCAGACACAAACCTCAGTTGGCATGGCCCGGGAGCAGTCCCTGTCCTCCCATTGCCCTTGTCCTATGCTGTTCCCTCCCCACAGAAGTATCTTATGCTGTGGGTTCAGCTCCACTATTTACTGAGGACGATCTAATAGAGGACAGTCAGCAGCTACTGGACAGCCAAGAAGGGGAGGAGACATGCGCCGCTTCCTTCGCTAGGTGGCCAAGTAGTGATGAGGAGAGTGGTGTGGGAGGCGGTGTTGGGAGTGTTCAGGCTCCTGAAGGATAGGGGATAAGATGTCTGATCGCGGGAGTCCAGCCGCTGGGGACCCCCGCTATCTCGAATGCAGAACTCACCTCTGGGATCTGCACACAGAGCTGCAGCCTCAGAGTCTGCCGAGTCACGACTACGGGATTGGAGAATTGTGACGTCGCAACTATTACCCCATGTGATGTCACGCCCCGCCCCCGTAATGCAATTCTATGGGAGGGGGCATGATGGCTTCCCCGCCCTCTCCCATAGACTTGCATTGCAGGGGTATGACGTCACACAGGGGCGGAGTCGTGATGTCACGATACACTGGCTCCGTAGTCGTGACCCTGCAGACTCCAAGGCTGCAGCGCTGCATGCAGCTCTCAAAGGTGGGTGCTGAATGCGAGATATCAGGGGTCCCCAGCAGCGGGACACTCGCTTTTAAACATCTTATCCCCTACCCCTTTAAAGCTTAGGGGGTTACAGCCTCTGGGGGCACTTCAAACTTGTCGAATCTCCAAGATGCCCCATATACTCATCTGCCCCCAACACTGCTCTTCCCTATGGGGTTTGTATTTACTAGGTCATTTGGTGTCTGTACTTTTTAGGGTGTCTGGTCTGGGGTCTGCATAAGTTTAGGGGTCCGGTCTGGGGTCTGTACTAGTTTAGGAGTCTGGTATGGGGTCTGTATAAGTTTAGGGGTCTGCTCTGGGGGTCTGTATTTGTTTAGGGGTCATGTCTGGGGTCTGTATAAGTTTAGGGGTCTGCTCTGGGGGTCTGTATTAGTTTAGGGGTCATGTCTGGGGTCTGTATTAGTTTAGGGGTCTGGTCTGGGGTCTGTATAATTTAGGTGTCTGGTTCAGGGGTCTATATTAGTTTATAAGGGTCAGGACTGTGGTCTGTATTAGCTTTGAGGTCTTATTCAGGGTCTGTTTCATTTTAGGGGGTCTGGTTTGGGGTCTGTATTAGTTTAGGGGTTTGGTCTTAGGTTTGCATTAGTATAGGAGACCGGTCTAAGGTCTGTATTAGCTTAGAGGGTCATCTGTATTATTTAAGTGTTCTTATCTGGGGTCTGTATTAATTTAGGGGGTCTGTATCAGTATAGACAGTCTGGTCTGGGTTTGTATTAGTTTTTTTTGTGTCTGTTCTGAAGTCTGTATTAGTTAAGGGGTCTGGTCAGGGTTTTGTATTTGTTTAGGGGGTCTGGGATCTGTAATAGTATAGAGGGTCAGGTCTGGGGTCTGTATTAGTTTAGCGATCTGGTCTGGGCTCTGTATTAGTTTAGGGGTCTGGTCTGGGGTCTATATTAGTTTAATGGTCTGGTCTGGGGTCTGTATTAGTTTAGGGGTCTGGTCTGGGGTCTGTATTAGTTTTGGGGTCTGGTCTGGGGTCTGTATTAGTTTAGAGGTTAGATAGAGGATCTGATCTGTTGCCTGTATCAGTTTAGGGTGTTTTGTCTGGTGTCTATATTAGTTTAGGGGTCTGATCTGGGGTCTGTATTAGTTTAGTGGTCTGGTCTGGGGTCTGTATTAGTTTAGGAGGTCTTGTCTGGGGTCTGTATTAGTTTAGGGGTCTGGTCTGGGGTCTGTATTAGTTTAGTGGTCTGGTCTGGGGTCTGTATTAGTTTAGGGGTCTGGTCTGGGGTCTGTATTAGTTTAGTGGTCTGGTCTGGGGTCTGTATTAGTTTAGAGGTTAGATAGAGGATCTGATCTGTTGCCTGTATCAGTTTAGGGTGTTTTGTCTGGTGTCTATATTAGTTTAGGGGTCATGTCTGGGGTCTGTATTAGTTTAGTGGTCTGGTCTGGGGTCGGTATTAGTTTAGAGGTTAGATAGAGGATCTGATCTGTTGCCTGTATCAGTTTAGGGTGTTTGGTCTGGTGTCTATATTAGTTTAGGGGTCTGGTCTGGGGTCTGTATAAGTTTAGGTTCTGATCTGAAGAATGTATTAGTTTAGGGGTCTGCACTAGATTTAAGGGTCTGGTAGTTTCCAGTCTTCCTAAATATATAAAGACCCCACACTAGACCAGACTCCCTCTCAATAAAAACTCTAGACCAGGTTTGCCCAAAAGTCTATTTTCAGACCTGACTATTACCAGCCCAGATTGTGGAGGCTGCAGTGATGGTTCTGGACCTTCTGGAAGTTTCTCCCATCTGTACACAGGATCTTTGGAGCTCAGGCAGAGTCCCCATTGGGTTCTTGGTCTCCTCTCTTACCAAGACCCTTCTACCTCCGATTACTTATTTTGCTGGGGTGGCAGCTCTAGGAAGAGTCCTGGTTGTTTTGGAGCCTGAACGCACCGCACAGTACTGGTGAACAGTGGTACCCGGCAAATCAGCAAACACCAGGAAAATTCCAATGTCCATGAAAATGTTCGTTTTTCCTTTTTAATAAAAATTCCTAGTTAGTCCAGAATGATGAGGGAAACATGAATTTTATTTATTTTAGCAAAAGGAGAAACATAACAAATGTGAATAAAGTAAAAGGGTCTGGAAACTTACCGAATGCATTATATATGCCAATGAGAAACAAACACACCCATCATCCATCCAACACATCCCTGTGGATCCATCTTCCATTATCCTAAGACAAATTGGTTTATTTTACATAAAAAGAGAACTCAGTATTTCATTGTTTCCTGTCTGCAGTTCGTCCATATGTGACAGAACAATAACCCACTGTGTCCCACATGGAGACATCGCTCTCCTAACAAAGGTGCCACTTAATCCCTAATTCTCCTCCAATCTACATCCACACGAAACCACGTTTATTCTGTTCAGAGAGAGAGAAAGTCGGTGAACTCCGAGGATAAAAGGAAGAAAAAAAGATCAATATAATAAATCAAAACGATGTTATATGTGTCAATATAAAATAATAGAATAATCAAGATAGATAGATCTGAGATAGATAGATATGACATAGATATATATGAGATAGATAGATAGATAGATAGATATGGGATAGATAGATATGAGATAGATATATAGATATGAGATAGATAGATATGAGATTGAGATAGATAGATATGAGATTGAGATTGAGATAGATAGATAGATAGATAGATATGAGATAGATAGATAGATAGATAGATATGAGATGAGATAGATAGATATGAGATAGATAGATAGATATGAGATAGATAGATACATATGAGATAGAGATAGATAGATAGATAGATAGATAGATATGAGATAGATAGATACATATGAGATAGAGATAGAGATAGATAGATAGATAGATAGATATGAGATAGATAGATACATATGAGATAGAGATAGAGATAGATAGATAGATAGATAGATAGATAGATATGAGACAGATATCAATATAATAAATCAAAACGATGTTATATGTGTCAATATAAAATAATAGAATAATCAAGATAGATAGATCTGAGATAGATAGATATGACATAGATATATATGAGATAGATAGATAGATAGATATGGGATAGATAGATATGAGATAGATATATAGATATGAGATAGATAGATATGAGATTGAGATAGATAGATATGAGATTGAGATTGAGATAGATAGATAGATAGATAGATAGATATGAGATAGATAGATAGATATGAGATAGATAGATACATATGAGATAGAGATAGATAGATAGATAGATAGATAGATATGAGATAGATAGATACATATGAGATAGAGATAGAGATAGATAGATAGATAGATAGATAGATAGATAGATAGATATGAGACAGATATCAATATAATAAATAAAAACGATGTTATATGTGTCAATATAAAATAATAGAATAATCAAGATAGATAGATATGAGATAGATAGATATGAGATATATATGAGATAGATAGATATGAGATATATAGATATGAGATAGATAGATATGAAATAGATAGATAGATATGAGATAGATAGATATGAGATATATATGAGATAGATAGATAGATATGAGATAGATAGATAGATATGAGATAGATAGATAGATAGATATGAGATATATATGAGATAGATAGATAGATATGAGATAGATAGATAGATAGATAGATATGAGACAGATATCAATATAATAAATAAAAACTATGTTATATGTGTCAATATAAAATAATAGAATAATCAAGATAGATAGATATGAGATAGATAGATATGAGATAGATATGAGATAGATAGATAGATATGAGATAGATAGATAGATAGGAGATAGATAGATAGATAGATAGATATGAGATAGATAGATATGAGATAGATAGATAGATATGAGATAGATAGATATGAGATAGATAGATAGATAGATATGAGATAGATAGATAGATAGAGATATATAAGATAGATAGATAGATAGATAGAGATATATGAGATAGACAGATACTTTTTTTTAGATAGTTTGAGATGTCCCTTTTCTTTGCTCTGATCAATGCAGCATTGTGGTGTATTTTAAAGGGAATCAGCTGTGGCTGTTTGGGCATGCTGGAAGTTTTGCAACATCTGGAGGGCCACAGTTTGAGACCATTGAGATTAATGGTACATGGGGCTGTTAGAGATTCATACTGGAGCCCAAAACCTTAAAGGGGTACTCCGGTGGAAAACTTTTTTTTTTTTTTTTTAATCAACTGGTGCCAGAAAGTTAAACAGATTTGTAAATTACTTCTATTAAAAATTCTTAATCCTTCCAGTACTTATTAGCTGCTGAATACTACAGAGGAAATTATTTTCTTTTGGGATTTCATTTCTGTCACAAGCACAGTGCTCTCTGCTGACACCTCTGTCCATTTTAGGAACTGTCCAGAGCAGGAGAGGTTTGCTATGAGGATTTGCTCCTGCTCTGGACAGTTTCTGACATGGACAGAGGTGTCAGCAGAGAGCACTGTGATCAGACAGAAAAGAAATCCCCCCCCAAAAAATAATTTCCTCTGTATTATACAGTAGCTGATAAGTACTGCAAGGAATAAGATTTTTTTAATAGAAGTAATTTACAAATCTGTTTAACTTTCTGGCACCAGATTTAAAAAAAAAAAAAAGTTTTCCACCAGAGTACCCCTTTAACGTTACATTTCGGCTCCTGTGTGCAGACATGTCACCTGGGTCGTGTAATGTCCGTCCCTTCCTGAACCTCATGGAGGAGCCGATGAGTAATGACTCTGCCTCTCTCCTGCCTGGTATCTCTTCTCCATACACCAAAACACATTTCAAGCCTTAAGAGACTTTCCTTTAGGATTGATGAAGCCATTGAAAGCCGAGACCCACCACAAGGACAGGAAATGTAACATGTGGTCACTTTCTAGAACCTTTTATGAAACAAAATTACCTCGTGTTCCTTCTGATATAGATGTCAGATACAAAACCTCAGACTGACAAATAGAGGCCGGGACACCAACCGTAATGAGGCGTCCATTGTAACACCGCCAATAAGTGCTCTGCCCAGGGGGCTGCTTTTTTTTAAAATATATCTCATACCTATCTATCTATCTCATATCTATCTATCTCATATCTATCTATCTATCTCATATCTATCTATCTCATATCTATCTCATATCTATCTATCTATCTCATATCTATCTATCTCATATCTATCTATCTATCTCATATCTATCTATCTCATATCTATCTCATATCTATCTATCTATCTATCTCATATCTATCTCATATCTATCTATCTATCTCATATCTATCTATCTCATATCTATCTATCTATCTCATATCTATCTATCTATCTATCTCATATCTATCTCTCTATATATCTCATATCTATCTATCTATCTCATATCTATCTATCTCATATCTATCTATCTATCTATCTCATATCTATCTCATATCTATCTATCTCCTATCTATCTATCTCATATCTATCTATCTATCTATCTATCTATCTATCTATCTCATATCTATCTATCTCATATCTATCTATCTATCTCATATCTATCTATCTATCTATCTATCTATCTATCTATCTCATATCTATCTATCTATCTATCTATCTCATATCTATCTATCTATTTATCTCATATCTATCTATCTCATATCTATCTATCTCATATCTATCTATCTATCTATCTCATATCTATCTATCTATCTCATATCTATCTATCTCATATCTATCTATCTCATATCTATCTATCTCATATCTATCTATCTATTTATCTAATGTAAATAAAAACGGCACAACCAATGTCCAGAAGAGAAGTGAAATGAGGGGTGCCCGCATAGCTGGAACCTGGGTCCGCCGGTTCCTCAATCCAGACAATAGCAAATATGATGCAGCACTCCACAAGTTGCAATAAAGGTGGTTTTATTCCATCATGTGCAAAGACAACGTTTCACCAGCCTCACGCTGGCTTGAAAAAGCCAGCGTGAGGCTGGTGAAACGTTGTCTTTGCACATGATGGAATAAAACCACCTTTATTGCAACTTGTGGAGTGCTGCATCATATTTGCTATTATCTATTTATCTATCTATCTCATATCTATCTATCTATCTCATATCTATCTATCTATCTATCTCATATCTATCTATCTATGTATCTATCTATATAGTAGAAGGAGAGCAGCACCCAAGAAAAACAAAAATCGGTGCACGCAGAGTCCAGACCCGGGTCAGGGATCCATATGTAAGCAGAAATTGGAAATATCCGCAGCACACTAAGTAGTAAAATTCAAACACGTTTTATTCCATCACAGTGGGGGTGTCCAGTTCTGGACACCCCCACTGTGATGGAATAAAACTTGTTTGAATTTTACTACTTAGTGTGCTGCGGATATTTCCAATTTCTATCTATCTATCTATCTCATATCTATCTATCTCATTTCTATCTATCTATCCCATATCTATCTTATATCTATCTATCCCCTGAAATTTTTTAAGAAAATGAAGTATTTCTCACAGAAAAGGATTGCAGTAACACATGTTTTGCTATACACATGTTTATTCCCTTTGTGTGTATTGGAACTAAACCAAAAAAGGAGGAAAAATGCAAATTAGACATAATGTCACCAAACTCCAAAAATGGTCTGGACAAAATTATTGGCACCCTTTCAAAATTGTGGAAAAATAAGATTGTTTCAAGCATGTGATGCTCCTTTATACTCACCTGGGGGCAAATAACAGGTGTGGGCAATATAAAAATCACACCTGAAAGCAGATAAAAAGGAGAGAAGTTCACTTAGTCTTTGCATTGTGTGTCTGTGTGTGCCACACTAAGCATGGACAACAGAAAGAGGAGAAGAGAACTGTCTGAGGACTTGAGAACCAAAATTGTCTTCCAAAGATATTCAAGCTGTCCTGCAGGCTCAGGGAGCATCAGTGTCAGTGAAAACTATCTGTCAACATTTAAATGAAATGAAACGCTATGGAGGAGACCCAGGAGGACCCCACTATGGAGGAGACCCAGGAGGACCCCACTATGAAGGAGACCCAGGAGGACCCCACTATGAAGGAGACCCAGGAGGACCCCACTATGAAGGAGACCCAGGAGGACCCCACTATGGAGGAGACCCAGGAGGACCCCACTATGAAGGAGACCCAGGAGGACCCCACTATGGAGGAGACCCAGGAGGACCCCACTATGGAGGAGACCCAGGAGGACCCCACTATGGAGGAGACCCAGGAGGACCCGACAATGGAGGAGACCCAGGAGGACCCGACTATGGAGGAGACCCAGGAGGACCCCACTATGGAGGAGACCCAAGAGGACCCCACTATGGAGGAGACCCAGGAGGACCCGACTATGGAGGAGACCCAGGAGGACCCCACTATGGAGGAGACCCAGGAGGACCCCACTATGGAGGAGACCCAGGAGGACCCCACTATGGAGGAGACCCAGGAGGACCCCACTATGGAGGAGACCCAGGAGGACCCGACTATGGAGGAGACCCAGGAGGACCCCACTATGGAGGAGACCCAGGAGGACCCCACTATGGAGGAGACCCAGGAGGACCCCACTATGGAGGAGACCCAGGAGGACCCCACTATGGAGGAGACCCAGGAGGACCCCACTATGGAGGAGACCCAGGAGGACCCCACTATGGAGGAGACCCAGGAGGACCCCACTATGGAGGAGACCCAGGAGGACCCGACTATGGAGGAGACCCAGGAGGACCCCACTATGGAGGAGACCCAGGAGGACCCCACTATGGAGGAGACCCAGGAGGACCCCACTATGGAGGAGACCCAGGAGGACCCCACTATGGAGGAGACCCAGGAGGACCCCGCTATGGAGGAGACCCAGGAGGACCCCACTATGGAGGAGACCCAGGAGGACCCCACTATGAAGGAGACCCAGGAGGACCCCACTATGAAGGAGACCCAGGAGGACCCCACTATGAAGGAGACCCAGGAGGACCCCACTATGGAGGAGACCCAGGAGGACCCCACTATGGAGGAGACCTAGGAGGACCCCACTATGGAGGAGACCCAGGAGGACCCGACTATGGAGGAGACCCAGGAGGACCCCACTATGGAGGAGACCCAGGAGGACCCCACTATGGAGGAGACCCAGGAGGACCCCACTATGGAGGAGACCCAGGAGGACCCCGCTATGGAGGAGACCCAGGAGGACCCCGCTATGGAGGAGACCCAGGAGGACCCCACTATGGAGGAGACCCAGGAGGACCCCACTATGGAGGAGACCCAGGAGGACCCCACTATGGAGGAGACCCTGGAGGACCCCACTATGGAGGAGACCCAGGAGGACCCCATTGCTGACACAGAGACATGAAAAACCAAGACTACATTTTGCCAAAATGAACTTGAGTAACCAAAATCCTTCTGGGAAAACGTCTTGTGGACAGATGAGACCAAGATAGAGATTTTTGGTAAAGCAAATCATTCTACTGTTTACCGAAAACAGAATGAGGTCTACAAAGAAAAGAACACAGAACCTACAGTGACATATGGGGGAGGTCAGTGATGTTTTGGGTTGTTTTGCTGCCTCTGGCACTGGGGGCCTTGAATGTGTACAAGACATCATGAAATCTGAGGATAACCAATGGATTTTGGGTCGCACTGTACAGCCCAGTGTCAGAAAGCTGGGTTTGTGTCCAAGATCTTGGGTCTTCCAGCAGAACAATGACCCCAAACATACGTCAAAAATCCCCCAGAAATGGATGACAACAAAACGCTGGAGAGTTCTGAAGTGTCAGCAATGAGTCCAGATCTAAATCCCATTGATCACCTGTGGAGAGATCTTATAATTACTGTTGGGAAAAGGCGCCTTCCAATAAGAGACCAGGAGCAGTTTGCAAAGGAAGAGTGGTCCAACATTCCGACAGAGAGGTGTAAGAAGCTTATTGATGGTTATAGGAAGAGTGGTCCAACATTCCGACAGAGAGGTGTAAGAAGCTTATTGATGGTAATTTTGTCCAGACCATTATTGGAGTTTGGTGACATTATGTCCAATTGGTTTAGTTCCAATACACACAAAGGGAATAAACATGTGTCACTGCAATCCTTTTCTGTGAGAAATACTTCATTTTCTAGAAAAATGTCAGGGGTGCCAACATTTACGGCCATGACTGTATCTATCTATCTATCTATCTATCTATCTATCTTTCTATCTATCTATCTCATATCTATCTATCTCATATCTATCTATCTCATATCTATCTATCTATCGATCTATCTCATATCTATCTCATATCTATCTATCTATCTCATATCTATCTATCTTTCTATCTCATATCTATCTCATATCTATCTATCTATCTATCTATCTCATATCTATCTATGTATCTATCTATTATCTATCTATCTATCTATCTATCTCATATCTATCTATCTATCTCATATCTATCTATCTATCTATCTATTTCATATCTATCTATCTATCTCATATCTATCTCATATCTATCTATCTATCTCATATCTATCTATCTATCTCATATCTATCTCATATCTATCTATCTATCTCATATCTATCTATTTATCTCATATCTATCTATCTATCTATCTCATATCTATCTATTTATTTCATATCTATCTATCTATCTCGTATCTATCTATCTCATATCTATTTATCTCATATCTATCTCATATCTATCTATCTCATATCTATCTATCTGTCTATATCATATCTATCTATCTATCTATCTATCTATCTATCTATCTACAGTGTATATACATTATGTGTACCCCCCATGAGGAGCAGCCCCCTGAAGGTGTCCACCTCTTCTCCTCCCATAGAAATAACTTGTCCATTTCTTAAGAAATAAACATCAATCACTATAGTGGGATAATGGAGAGATACCGATCCCACCATTTGTGAGGTTACCCACCAAAAATCTAAAGCCTATACACCAGTGGTCTCAAACTGTGGCCCTCCAGATGTTGCAAAACTACAACTTCCAGCATGCCTGGACAGCCAACGGCTGTCCGGGCATGCTGGGAGTTGTAGTTTTGCAACCACTGGAGGTCCGCAGCTTGGAGCCTCAGAGTCTTTGGTAACAGCCCTCGGTCCCATCAGATGCCCCGTGCATTTACACCTATAATCAGCTCCATGGGTATCTGGCGGCCCCTTATCTCCTTCCATAATAATAAACCAATAAATATGTTTATTGCTGAATTCAATGATCTGGACGAGACGTTATCTGGGCTCTGGACCAGATATGTGATGTTTGATATCAGCTGGAGGGAGACTGAATAGGCCTCTATGGGAATTATTGTAGAGCCCGTGGTTCACGGTCCGATGTGCCCCCCATGGGTGAGCCCCGACCACTGTTTGTCTTAAAAAGATCTCCCAGATATAGGATACAATGGAAGAGCTCGTAGGATTGTGATAAGAATCATCCATAGATAAGCAGTGTGTGGGAATGGGAGTTTACTAAGTCAACAATGGAAGCCATGTCCCGAGGGTCTCCAGGCCTCATAATGGGTCCTGGGTAAAATTTCCATCAATGGGATATTATAAATAAAGACAGTGTTTCCCAACCATGGTGCCTCCAGCTGTTGCAAAACTACAACTCCCAGCATGCCCAGACAGCCAAAGGCAACAGCTGGTGGCACATTGGTTTCCCAACTAAGTGAAGATATTAAAGTTTAATTATTTATTTATTTTCTTTATATTTTATTCTGAAACAGTCAGAAATTTATGGTGCAAATCAGGACATGTTCACACCAGGTCAGGGATTTTTTTATGAGTTGGTAGCATGTATACATACCTCCAATTCATACCATTGCAAAGGCCACCCTTTGGTACCAACCTACCTACCTGCCTATCTACCTACCTGACTATTTACCTACCTGCCCACCTGGCTGCCTACCTACCTGTCTTCCTACCTACCTGAATATATACCTACCTGGCTACCTACCTACCTATCTTGCTACCTACCTACCTACCTACCTGACTACCTACCTACCTGGCTTCCTACCTACCTGGCTACCTACCTACCTGGCTACCTACCTTGCTACCTACATACCTGGCTACCTACCCACTTGACTACTCACCCACCTGGCTACCCATCTACCTGGCTTCCTACCTACCTACCCTGCTTCCTACATACCTGACTATCTACCTACCTTGCTACCTACCGACCTGACTATCTAAGTACCGTGCTACCTACCTACCTGGCTACATACCCACCTGACTACCTACCTACCTGGCAACCTACCTACTTGGCTTCCTACCTACCTGGCTACCTACCTAACTAGCTACCTACCTGGCAACCTACCTACCTGGCTAACATATACGTACCACCAATCTATATCATTGCATAGACATTAGTGTTGCTCGTGAATATTCACAATTTTTATTCGCTAATATCGCATATTTGCGAATTCGCAAATATAGCACTATATATTCGTAATTACGAATATTCTTTTTTTTTTTTTCACAGTACACATCACAGTGATCACCCCTCTCTGCTTCCAGCTTGTGTGGTGTAAAGAAGGCTCTAATACTACTGTGTGAGACTGGGGCGCGAATTTTCGCATATGCGAAAATTTGCATATGCTAATTTTATCTTATGTTAATTTTCGCATGCGTGAATATTCGCATTTGCGAAAATAAAACGAGAATATTATGAATATGCGAATATTCGCGAATATATGACGAATATTCGTCCATATATTCGCGAATATTCGCGAATTCGA
Organism: Hyla sarda; assembly: GCF_029499605.1. Lineage (NCBI taxonomy): Eukaryota > Metazoa > Chordata > Amphibia > Anura > Hylidae > Hyla > Hyla sarda. The sequence goes on from NC_079193.1 coordinate 14,843,912, forward strand.
ATATGGCCTATGCCGCTCAACACTAATAGACATCCGTTACCCATTGGGTCTCATTGTAAATAAGTTTGATTATTGTATATCTCTATACGGAATACTTAGCTCACTATTCTATTCCATAAAATTTAAGAATTTTTGAAAGCAAAGTCCTATCTGTGCCAAATATACACTCTTGCAGCATATAGTGGACATAGGGGTGGTATGGCGGGTGTATGGTTCCAAAGCTTCCAGGGGAATTGTTTCACCTTTTAGAGTCTTATGGTACGTCCACACCGCTGAATTCTTTGCCGCAATCCCATTGAAATTAATGGGGCTTGAGGCTCGGCAGAATTTAGAAAACACAGAATTCTGCCGCAATTCTACAGAAATTCTGCAATTTCATTCAGCAAGCTTTGCTGAATGTTGTTTGTGCAGAATTGTTAATATTCCACCGTGTGAACATGGCCTTTGAGGGATGTATCAGAAACGGAAATGTATTCTTTTTTTCTAATCTGTTTCTATTTCCTTTTTTTATTGTAAATTTTTTTGAGTTATTAAATTTTTAGTGCATAAATATGCCTGAGCTGTATTTAACAGCATTTAGAGATACACTTTACAGCAAGCCCCCGTGGACATAGGCAACATATATATATATATATATATATATATATATATATATATATATATTTATATATATATATATATATATATATATATATATATATATATATTTATTTTAGCATTTCAGGAGGGGTTTAGTTTAAAAGGGGGTGGGGCAAATGTGAGGTCCAGGGTGGAGACATGCATTTCATTCTACCAGCAGTGACCTTCCGCAGCCGTTGATTGGTTGAACAGAAATCCAAGACGGGTCCCAGGAAGTGGAGATCATTGGGGACCAAGGAACCATCAGAACAACAGTGATAAAGGTCGGAAAGGTGAATGCTTTTTGTTTAATTTAAAAAAAATTTTTACAACCCCTTTAAAAATGAATGGGGTTGTCACACCTATTCTGGCAATCTCCAGCCCACTTGCAATCGCCAAAAGGTGGTTTGGAAACCAGTAAGTGGCCAAAGCATGGAAGTTATACAATCAGGAGGCGAGGAGGACGAGCCAATGATATTAGGCCCCACACCCTGCTGACGTGGGTTATTTAAGTCATGGTCTTGTTTCATTGTATTGCCTCTGATAGAGGTTTTGTTCTTGCACTAGTTCCTTATTCCTGCATTTTTTTATACTGTCTTCTTGTATTCCTGACCTTTTGGCTTGTTCCCTGACTACCCCTGTGCTTAGTGGTTTGGTACTGCACGACTTCCTGGTCTTGACTTAGCCTGCCTGAATTTTGTTTTTTATCCGTTTGTTCGTCTGATTGTTGTTCATCTGTCTTTGCTGGTCTGTTCCTTGGTTAACCCTTTATTTCCTGACTTTCTCCCTGACCTATGTACTATTCACTACACCCTACACTTGTTCAGAATAGGGACAGCCGCCCAGTTATAGGTCTGTCACGTAGGGCAAATTGTTGAATAGGCCGGGAAAGGGGTTGTAGGTGAGCTTAGGGCTCCCTGTCCTACATGACATAAGCAACTTAATACATACAATCATGATTTTAAAAATGTACTTACTGTTTTGTGTCCACAGCTCCCATGCAGACCTCGAGTCTCTATGGCTACAGACTATATACAAACCTGTGCAGTCTGATCCCAAAGTCCTACTCTGATCCGCATCTGCTAGGCTAACAAGCAGTAGGGGAGTGATGCAGAATCAGACTACTCACATGGTACGGGTGTAGTCTGTAACCATGGACACCCATGTGCCTTCATGGGATTTGTGTACACAAAAAGGAAGGACAATTTTTCCACCAACACAATTTACAAAGTTGCTTCATTTTTTATTTTTTGTATTTCCCTGTAACTGAGCAATAAATAAACTGGTTGTAATTTGTATACACGCCCTTCAAAGTCAACACAATTACTCACAGTCTGAACAATTACGATCATTTTTGTTCTCACTTTATTGGATATGTAGCGAAGCCTACACAAATAGAAGTATTTAGAATTTTTTTTGTCCATGTAAATATCTCTGAGCGCGTAATACACTCCTCGGAAATTTTCCATTGGGGTCAGATTGCACAATTTTTTTTTTTTAAGGATATAATGGAGAGGCTGTGGTGCACGACGTGTTACCGTGCCCAGATTTTATGAGCAGCTGTTGTAGAATCTCTCAGACTGTTATGCAATCCCACAGTCAGGGCTGTTTCCTTACTAAAGACTGGATATAATGTCATTATTACTATATTACATCAGGGTGCAGGGCCACATTGCAGGGCCAGGGGTAGTATGGAAGGAGCTGCGGCTGCTGTTACCGCTGCGGGATGTTGTGTGTAGTTCCGGGCCCCAGCATCAGGCATATACATAACCAAATCACGGGAGGAAACAATGTATCAATATTATAACGCTGATCATACACTGATAGGAACAGATGGGAGGAAAAGTGCCATTAGTGCAAGAAGCAGACATCATTTATGGTAGAATATCCATGACAGGAACAGATCTTTTATCTTATTACAATTTAGAATTATTAATTATCATTTTTACATTATTATTGCCACTAGTAGTAATAGAAGTGGAACATATGGAGTGGACGAGAATGACGGTCCCTAGGACTTGTTATAGTAGGTATAATAATATTAGCTGTGCTTTATTCATAGCATTATTATTAGTGTAGATACAGGGGTTTAACCATCTTATAAAGCAGTGTATTCCAAACAGCGGGTCTCCATACAACTGCTAGAGAAACACTGAAAGGAAAACACTGTTAGAAAGTGAGAGTCTATAGCTAGAGCCAATGTTCCCTACGGTGAGGTCAGACCCCCAAAGGTAAACCCCACATGTTCTAGTGTCACTTTATGAGATGGGAATAGTCTTTCAATACTGTAGTATTCTTACTATTAGTTGTAGTAGTTTATTATTATACACTGTTATTATTATTATTATTATACACTGTTATTATTATTATTATTATACACTGTTATTATTATTATTATTATTATTATACACTGTTATTATTATTATTATTATACACTGTTATTATTATTATTATTATTATTATTATACACTGTTATTATTATTATACACTGTTATTATTATTATTATTATTATACACTGTTATTATTATACATTGTTATTATTATTATTATTTTCTTTATAAGCAATAGTTTTAAACGAGTAGTAGCATCAGTGGTTTTATAGTAGTAGTAGTATGTAAAAGTTGCAGTTGTTGTATAGTAAAAGTAACAGTAATAATAGCTTTAGTAGCAGCAGTAGTTGTAGTAGTAGTAATAGTAGTAGCATTAGTAGCAGCAGTAGTTGTAGTAGTAATAGCAGTAGCATTAGTAGTAATAATAGTAGCATTAGTAGCAGCAGTAGTTGTAGTAGTAGTAGTAATAGCAGTAGCATTAGTAGTAATAATAGTAGCATTAGTAGCAGCAGTAGTTGTAGTAGTAGTAATAGTAGTAGCATTAGTAGTAATAATAGTAGCATTAGTAGCAGCAGTAGTTGTAGTAGTAGTAATAGTAGTAGCATTAGTAGTAATAGTAGTAGCATTAGTAGCAGCAGTAGTTGTGGTAGTAGTAATAATAGTAGCATTAGTAGCAGCAGTAGTTGTAGTAGTAGTAATAGTAGTAGCATTAGTAGTAATAGTAGTAGCATTAGTAGCAGCAGTAGTTGTGGTAGTAGTAATAATAGTAGCATTAGTAGCAGCAGTAGTTGTTGTAGTAGTAATAGTATACTACAATACAGGAATATGGGTGCACTACTGTGGTAGATGTAACAATGACATTGGTTATCCCTCAACACTGATGTTAAAATTGAGACATTCGCCAGTATATCCTTATATGAAGGACACACCAGAGCCCGCACACCAACGCCAAGGTTTCTCAAATTGGTGCGAGACCTAACGCTAATCCTACCTGTGCGTGATAAGCAAAACAGGGGCCAGTGGGCAATTACGGCAGCATTCGGTCGGCTCACAGAGTCCTCCCAGGTACCCTCCAGCGTGGCCAAGCACACATGCAATGGGAGGAGGGAGGCAAACTGCAAGCCCCACCTGAGTTGGCTGATATAGGTGCCTGGCCTCACAGCTGGAAGATATTCAAGGCGCATTACATATGGAGTTTACACACCTCCAAGTATAACATTTAAACAACAACAAAAAACGTGGTCTCAAATGGCTGGAGGTGCTCAACCCCAAATGCGGTTGTGCATTTATACTGGGGGAGCAGATCCTGCCCTCGTTGTCCATTGCTAGCGGCGATCCCCAGCATAAAAATGCATACAATGGAGGATGCCTGCAGTGGACTACAAGTGCCACAATAGAATCCTACACCAGATAAACGGTGTGGATGTGTAACAATTAGAATAATACAATACAGGAATATGGGTGCACTACTGTGGTAGTAATTGCCCACTGGCCCCTGTTTTGCTTATCACGCACAGGTAGGATTAGCGTTAGGTCCCGCGCCATTTGAGAAACCTTGGCGTTGGTGTGCGGGCTCTGGTGTGTCCTTCATATAAGGATACACTGGCGAATGTCTCAATTTTAACATCAGTGTTGAGGGATTAGCCAATGTCACTGTATACATCTACCACAGTAGTGCATCCATATTCCTGTATTGTATTATTCTAATTGTTACACATCCACACCGTCTATCTGGTGTAGGATTCTATTGTGGCACTTGTAGTCCGCTGCAGGCATCCTCCATTGTATGCATTTTTATGCTGGGGATCACCCAACGGACTTCAAGGGCAGGATCTGCTCCTGTTGTTGGTCTAGTAGTAATAGTAGTAGCATTTGTAGTAGTAGTAATAGTAATAGCATTAGTAGCAGCAGTAGTTGTAGTAGTAGTAGTAGTAGTAGTAGTAGTAGCAGTAGTTGTAGTAGTAGTAGTAGTAGTAGTTGTAGTAGCAGTAGTAATAGTAGTAGTAGTAGCATTAGTAGTAGTTGTAGTAATAGTAGTAGTAGCATTAGCAGTAGTAGTAGTTGTAGTAGTAGTAATAGTAGTAGTAATAGTAGTAGCATTAGAAGTAGCAGTAGTTGTAGTAGTAGTTGTAGTAGCATTAGTAGCAGAAGTAGTTGTAGTAGTAGTAGCACTAGTTATAGTAGTAGCAGTAGTAGTTGTAGTAGTAGCATTAGTAGAAGCAGTAGTTGTAGCAGTAGTAATAGTAGTAGCAGTTAGTGTTGCTCGCGAATATTTTCGCATATTCGCGAATATAGCACTATAAATTCGCAATTACGAATATTCGTTTTTTTTTTGTTTTTTTTTCACAGTACACATGACAGTGATCATCCCTCTCTCCTTCCAGCTTGTGTGGTGTAAAGAAGGCTCTAATAGTACTGTGCGAAACGGGCGTGCCAATTTTCGTTTATGTTTTTATGCAAACTTTCGCACACGCGATTTTTTTGCGCATGCGAAAATAAAACAAGGATATTACGAATATGCGAATATTCACGAATATATGACGAATATTCGTCCATATATTCGCGAATATTAGCGAATTCGAATATGGCCTATGCTGCTCAACACTAGTAGCAGTAGTAGTAGTTGTAGTAGTAGCATTAGTAGAAGCAGTAGTAATAGTAGTAGTAGCATTAGTAGTAGTAGTAGTAGCAGTAGTAATGGTAGTAGCAGTAGTAGTAGTAGTTGTAGTAGTAGTAGTAGCATTAGTAGAGGCAGTAGTTGTAGTAATAGTAGTAGCATTAGTAGTAGTAGTTGTAGTAGCAGTAGTAGCATTAGTAGAAGCAGTAGTTGTAGCAGTAGTAGTAGTAGTTGTAGTAGTAGTAGTAGCATTAGTAGCAGCAGTAGTTGTAGTAGTACAGTAGTAATAGTAGTAGCAGTAGTTGTAGCAGTAGTAATAGTAGTAGTAGCATTAGTAGTAGTAGTTGTAGTAGCATTAATAGCTGCAGTAGTTGCAGTAGTACAGTAGTAATAGTAGTAGCATTAGTAGAAGCAGTAGTTGTAGCAGTAATAATAGTAGTAGTAGCATTAGTAGTAGTAGTTGTAGTAGCTGCAGTAGTACAGTAGTAATAGTAGTAGCATTAGTAGCAGCAGTAGTTGTAGTAGTACAGTAGTAATAGTAGTAGCAGTAGTTGTAGCAGTAATAATAGTAGTAGTAGCATTAGTAGAAGCAGTAGTTGTAGTAATAGTAATAGTAGTAGTAGCATTAGTAGTAGTAGTTGTAGTAGCTGCAGTAGCTGCAGTAGTTGCAGTAGTACAGTAGTAATAGTAGTAGCATTAGTAGCAGCAGTAGTTGTAGTAGTAGCAGCAGTAGGTATAGTTGTAACAATTAAATAGCAATACATGTAGAAGTAGTACTTATACAGTAGTATTGGTAGCTGCAGCAGTTGTATAGTAGTAGTAATTTTCTGTTGTTTAAATATTCTTTTTGTTACTAATAGTAAAGAAAAATAAGGTGTTTTTTTCTATTGTTCTCATAGTGGAAGCGGCAGCATTAGTTTCACTAGTATTTTATGGGTATATATGAATATTATACTTTAATTAAAACTCAAATTAGTTAAGGAGAGGGATGAGATACCATAAGGATAATCCTTTACTACATCTTCCCCTTTGAAAAGCCATAGACCAGTGTTTCCCAAGCAGGGTGCCTCCAGCTGTTTCAAAACTACAAATCCCAGCATGCCGGACAGCCGAAGGCTGTCCGGGCATACTGGGAGTTGTAGTTTTGCAACAGCTGGAGGCATACTACTTGGAAAACACTGACAAATGCTGAAATTCTGGACAATTCATAGGAACCTCAATGGGGGTATGCCTGGCCCCACCTGGGGGCTCTACATATAAAGAAATGTCTATAATGTATTTTTTGTATCAAACAAGAGGAATGGGAACAGGACCTATGTAGCATGTTCAAATGTATGGTTATTGTTTCTTTTATTATGCAAATTATGCTAATAGGCAAAAAAAAAAAAAAGAATCCACCGTGAGCCTCGCCACCTTTGGGGCAATGACGTAACCCTTTCCTGGATGCCCTCTATTCACTCCCATAATAGTGCCGCCCTATATATATATATATATATAGAGGGATGTAGGAAACAGCTGGGTAAACCTCGGCAGATAAGCGGCATTACACTTTAATTAACTTCAAGTCGTGATCTTAGATTTAGCGAGTAAAAATAGTCAGAGGATGAGCTATTCTGGGGACCAAAATGTGAATGTAGCCGTATTACTATAATACCGATCGCTACATTGTAAACACTAAGTGAGAAAAAAAGGGTCTTCTCCGGTAGTGTGTGAACTGAAGGTTGGCGGTGTATTCCATAATTCGGCGCAAACTCGCAAAGGGTCATTCTGATCATAATAGTTTGGTTGAAATCTACACAAGGAGTTAAAGGGGTACTCCTCTGGAAAACATTTTATTTTAAATCAACTGGTGCCGGAAAGTTAAACAGATTTGTAAATTACTTCTATTAAAAAATCTTAATCTTTCCATGACTTAAAGGGGTACTCCACTGGAAAACTTTTTTTTTTTTTTTTCTTTATCAACTAGTGGCAGAAAGTTAAACAGTTTTGTAAATGACTTCTATTAAAAAATCTTAATCCTTCCAGTACTTATCAGCTGCTGTATACTACAGAGGAAGTTGTTTTCTTTTTGAATTTCCTTTCTGTCTGACCACAGTGCTCTCTGTTGACACCTCTGTCCATGTCAGGAACTGTCCAGAAAAGAATAGGTTTGCTATGGGGATTTGCTTGTACTCTGGACAGTTCCTAAAATGGACAGAGGTGTCAGCAGAGAGCACAGAAAGGAAAGTCAAAAAGAAAAGTACTTCCTCTGTAATATACATCAGCTGATAAGTACTGGAAGGATTAAGATTTTTTAACAGAAGTCATTTACAAATCTAATGAAAATCTATAGCTTATGCCTCTAGGACCTCACCAATGGTGCATAATGGTGTGGGCAATGATAGATATAACAGCGTTTACTCAGAATTTTTTTTAAATTCAGATTATAAAATATAAAATGTAATGTATAAATATAAAACAATATCAAAATATCACATTACACTGGCACTATCTAATGAAAATCTCACTGGGCCCTAGTGAGATGTCCAAAATAAAATATAAAAAGATATAAAAATAGATAGTGCCAGTGTAATGTGATATTTTGATATTGTTTAATACATTTATACATTACATTTTATATTTTATAATCTGAATTAAAAAACTATTTCTGAGTAAACGCTGTTATATCTATCTTTGCCTTCACCATTATGCACCATTGGTGAGGTCCTAGAGGCATGAGCTATAGATTTCCATTATAATACATTATTGTTGCCGGTGGGGTCCGGCTTTAGCTTTAACTGCCTCGGTCCTTCTGTTGTGAGCTGCACCTAATTTTAAGTTTTTCATTTACAAATCTGTTTAACTTTCTGGCACTAGTTGATTTAAAAAAAAAAAGAAAAAAAAAGTTTTCCAGTGGAATACCCCTTTAAGTCATTGTTTCTCCAGTCACAGGCGAAGCAGCAACAAGATTCCGCCAGTTGGGGAAAAAAATAAATAAATTAGTTTAGTTCCCAGGAACAGGAAAGCAACAATAAGTTCTGGAAGGATTAAGTTTTTTAAATAGAAGTAATTTACAAATCTGTTTAACTTTCTGGCACCAGTTGATTTAAAAAAAATTGTTTCCACCGGAGTACCCCTTTAACCCCTTAGCGACGAAGGACCTATATTTACGTCCTCCGCCGGCTCCGGTGATATGCCGCGGGGTCACGCAGTGACCCCGTGTAATATCGGGTCGGTCCCGGCGGCTATCAACGGCCGGGACCCGCGACTAATGCAGGACATCACCGATCGCGGTGATGCCCTGTATTAATCCTTCAGACGCGGCGATCAAAGCTGACCGCCGCGTCTGAAGCGAAAGTATCCCGGCTGCTCAGTCGGGCTGTTCGGGACAGCCGCGGTGAAATTGCGGCGTCCCGAACAGCTTACAGGACACTGGGAGGGACCTTACCTGCCTCCTCGGTGTCCGATCGACGAATGACTGCTCCGTGCCTGAGATCCAGTCAGGAGCAGTCAAGTGCCGATAACACTGATCACAGGCGTGTTAAAACACGCCAGTGATCAGCATAGGAGATCAGTGTGTGCAGTGTTATAGGTCCCTATGGGATAACAATGATCAGTATAAGAGATCAGTGTGTGCAGTGTTATAGGTCCCTATGGGATAACAATGATCAGTATAAGAGATCAGTGTGTGCAGTGTTATAGGTCCCTATTGGATAACAATGATCAGTATAAGAGATCAGTGTGTGCAGTGTTATAGGTCCCTATGGGATAACAATGATCAGTATAAGAGATCAGTGTGTGCAGTGTTATAGGTCCCTATGGGATAACAATGATCAGTGTAAGAGATCAGTGTGTGCAGTGTTATAGGTCCCTATGGGATAACCATGATCAGTATAAGAGATCAGTGTGTGCAGTGTTATAGGTCCCTATGGGATAATAATGATCAGTATAAGAGATCAGTGTGTGCAGTGTTATAGGTCCCTATGGGATAACAATGATCAGTATAAGAGATCAGTGTGTGCAGTGTTATAGGTCCCTATTGGATAACAATGATCAGTATAAGAGATCAGTGTGTGCAGTGTTATAGGTCCCTATGGGATAACAATGATCAGTATAAGAGATCAGTGTGTGCAGTGTTATAGGTCCCTATGGGATAACAATGATCAGTGTAAGAGATCAGTGTGTGCAGTGTTATAGGTCCCTATGGGATAACCATGATCAGTATAAGAGATCAGTGTGTGCAGTGTTATAGGTCCCTATGGGAGCTATAACACTGCAAACAAAAAAAGTTTTAAAAAAAAGTGTTAATAAAGATCATTTAACCCCTTCCCTAATAAAAGTTTGAATCACCCCCCTTTTCCCATAAAAAAATAAAATAAAACTGTGTAAATAAAAATAAAAATAAACATATGTGGTATCGCCGCGTGCGTAAATGTCCAAACTATAAAAATATATCATTAATTAAACCGCACGGTCAATGGCGTACACGTAAAAAAATTCCAAATTCCAAAAAAGCGTATTTTTGGTCACTTTTTATACCATTAAAAAATGAATAACAAGTGATCAAAAAGTCCGATCAAAACAAAAATGGTACCGATAAAAACTTCAGATTATGGCACAAAAAATAAGCCCTCATACCGCCCTGTACGTGGAAAAATAAAAAAGTTATAGGGGTCAGAAGATGACATTTTGAAACGTATAAATTTTCCTGCATGTAGTTATGATTTTTTCCAGAAGTGCGACAAAATCAAATCTATATAAGTAGGGGATCATTTTAACCGTATGGACCTACAGAATAATGAAAAGGTGTCATTTTTACCAAAATATGCACTGCGTAGAAACGGAAGCCCCCAAAAGTTACAAAATGGCATTTTTTCTTCGATTTTGTCGCACAATGATTTTTTTTCTGTTTCGCTGTGGATTTTTGGGTAAAATGACTAATGTCACTGCAAAGTAGAATTGGCGACGCAAAAAATAAGCCATAATATGGATTTTTAGGTGGAAAATTGAAAGGGTTATGATTTTAAAAATGTAAGGAGGAAAAAACGAAAATGCAAAAACGGAAAAACCCCGAGTCCTTAAGGGCTTAAAGTTAGGAATATAAAATATTTATATAAAATAGATATAGGGATAAGACTATCCTTCATGTCCCTATCCCTATCTTATATGAGGGATAGCCTTATGCCTATCTCTATCTTATATGTAGGATAGCCTAATACCTATCTCTATCTTATATGAAGGACAGCCTTATGCCTATCCCTATGTTATATGAAGGATATCCTTATACCTATCTCTATCTTATATGAAGGATATCCTTACACCTATCTATATCTTATATGAAGGATATCCTTACACCTATCTCTATCTTATATGAAGGATAGCCTTATGCCTATCCCTATCTTATATGAAGGATATCCTTATACCTATCTCTATCTTATATGAAGGATATCCTTACACCTATCTCTATCTTATATGAAGGATAGCCTTATGCCTATCCCTATGTTATATGAAGGATATCCTTATGCCTATCCCTATCTTATATGAAGGATATCCTTATACCTATCTCTATCTTATATGAAGGATATCCTTACACCTATCTCTATCTTATATGAAGGATAGCCTTATGCCTATCCCTATGTTATATGAAGGATATCCTTATGTCTATCTCTATCTTATATGAAGGATATCCTTATGCCAATCCCTATCTTATATGAAGGATATCCTTATGTCTATCTCTATCTTATATGAAGGATATCCTTATGTCTATCTCTATCTTATATGAAGGATAGCCTTATGCCAATCCCTATCTTATATGAAGGATATCCTTATGCCTATCCCTATCTTATATGAAGGATAGCCTTATACCTATCCCTATCTTATAGGAAGGATAGCTTTATGCCAATCCCTATCTTAAATGAAGGATATTCTTATGCCTATCTTTATCTTATATGAAGGATAGCCTTATGCCTATCCCTATCTTATATGAAGGATAGCCTTATACCTATCCCTATCTTATAGGAAGGATAGCCTTATGCCAATCCCTATCTTAAATGAAGGATATTCTTATGCCTATCTTTATCTTATATGAAGGATAGCCTTATGCCTATCCCTATCTTATATGAAGGATAGCCTTATACCTATCCCTATCTTATATGAAGGATAGCCTTATGCCAATCCCTATCTTATATGAAGGATATCCTTATACCTATCTCTATCTTATATGAAGGATAGCCTTATGCCAATCCCTATCTTATATGAAGGATATCCTTATACCTATCTCTATCTTATATGAAGGATAGCCTTATGCCAATCCCATGCAATTCGAATGCACAGAAATTATCTTAGAAATTTCCACACAACCCCTTACTCCAGTCTTTGGATAATCCGGCATCTATCGTTCCCAGATAATTCCGGATTAGGAGTATTTCTTTGCCATATATGTCATTAATTTCCCACTTAGCTACACGTGAGCCGCCAGTAATAAAAGGGAAAGGGGCTTTACGGAGCGAACGCGGTTTCATTCTAATGTTTCATAATGAAAACACGTTTAAAATAAGACGCAAACATATAAGAAATCTAATTCCGGAAGCGTAATTGGTGAATCATCGCACACAGATGGCACGAAAACAGAGAAATGTGTAGAACTTTAATTAAATTGTAGTCAAACAAGATGTACAAAGAGGAATCGCTAAGTTAATTATTAAAGGTGTGAACGTCAGATTACATATCGCCCAGTGCATTGTGGTTACATTCTGAATGGTGCAAAAATATTATCGATATAATGTTACAAATGTACGGAGAAGTGTAGCAGGACTCTCCCATAGACCCCCATAGATATCTGTCAGAGGGGGCTAAAAGGCTTTTTGCAATAAAAAATTAATAAATAAATAAAAATTAGATAAATGAGGCTGCATTCTTCCAAATATACTGCCACCACTGTTCTCAGGTCGTGTGCTGTATTCATGCTTTGCAGCACAGCTGTATGCACTTCAATGCTGGTTAGTCCCAGACGGCTGAGAATGACAGATGGGCCACTTTGGGGTGGTGCAAGGATTTTCGGGGGAAGGTGACTTTTTGACATCCTGCTGGAATCATTTTCAGCTTTTTAGGTGCTGAATCAATTATAACAGAGCAGAACGTTATTCCTGTATTCAATGGAAAGAACATCACATTGCTGGGAGCTGTTAGGTTACATTGTGTATTCTGTTACACAGCAGAATGACAGAAACTGGATGAGTCATGTGGATATGAAGGAGGGCAGAGGAGCGGCTGCTGGAAAGGTCACCTGCGAGTAGGGATACACAGGATGTACAGGGCACTCCGAATTGTTAAGAGAGAACCCTAGAGAGAACGCCCAGTATTCTCTGTTTATCTACGATTATCTGTCAAGTTGTCTGATCATCAGTTATGATCTGTCCACCAGTCATCATCTTCTGTCCATCAATCCTCTTCTGCCATCATCTGTCCATCAATCATTGTCACGATCCGGACTGGTATGTAGGTAGTGGATCCTCTGGTCAGTGAGGCGATGACGCGGGCCGTACCGGGGGACCGGTTCTAAGGAGTTACTGGTTTTCACGAGAGCCCGCCGCAAGGCGGGATGGGCTTGCTGCGGCGGTAACTCCCAGGTCATATCCCCCGATAGCGACTCGACCTCACTGACAGCTGAGATAGGTGTGGTACAGAAGGACTAGACAGAGGCGAGGTAAGACGTAGCAGAAGGTCAGGACAGGCGACAATGGTACGTAGTCAGGGGCAACAGCAGTAGGTCTGGATACACAGGTTATGGCACACACTAAACACTTTCATAAGGCACTAGGCAACAAGATCCGGAAGGGACAGGAAGGGGAAGTGAGTTTAAATAGTATTCACAGTAATTAGGACTGATTAGGAACAGATTGGGCCAGAGAGCGGGACCGCACGCGTCGGGGCTGAGACAGAGGACGGGGCAGGTAATCAGAACGGGATGCGATCCGCAAGCGGACTAGTCGGCAGCACTGTAGCAGCACTCCCGGTCAGAGTGAGAGACCAGGGCGCTGCAGGAGACCAGACGCCGCGAGCGCTCCGGGATGGATACGGGACCCGGAGCGCTCGGCGTTACAGTACCCCCCCCCCCCCCTTAGGTCTCCCCCTCTCTTTGGATCCCAGAAACCTGCGGACGAGTAGGAAATCAGGGACACTAGAAAAAGACGAACTAAAAGTGGGACCAGGCTGGGACGGAGAGAGAAGAAGAGGGAGCAGCTGCAGACACATTAGGAAGGGGCAGATACAGCCGGTTTGGCAGGGACACTGGTGGCTGGCATGCCGAAGGTAGAGACAGGAGCAGGGGAGATCGGAGACTCTGGAGGTAAGATGTGCTGAGGAAAAACTTCGGCTTGCTTTTTAAAGAAATCAGAATAGTCCAGACAGACCTCGGGAAGGCCAGGCAAAGGTGTAGCAATGGAGACTTGGCTGGAAGGAATTGGGTGGAGACATCGCTTGTGGCAGGAAGATCCCCAACTCTTAATGTTCCCAGTGGCCCAGTCGAGGCTAGGCGAGTGACGTTGGAGCCAGGGCAAGCCAAGAAGAATTTCTGAGGAACAGTTGGGTAAGACAAAAAATTCAATATTTTCATGATTGTGGTCTCCAACGCTCATGAGCAGAGGTTGTGTGCTGTAACGCACAATGCTGACCAGACTTTCTCCATTCACAGATGAAATGAAGAGAGGTTTAACGAGTCGGGTAACAGGTATATTGAATTTATCGATGAGAGAGGCTTGAATGAAATTTCCTGCTGAACCTGAGTCCAGAAGGGCCACAGCAGAGAAGGAAGTCATAGTACTGGCAGGTAGAGAAATCCGGACTGGTGTAGTCAAACGTGGAGAGGAGGAGTTTACACCAAGTGACGCCACTCCCACGTGAACAGGTAGCGTGCGTGCATTTCCCAGACGCGGAGGACGAATAGGGCAGTCCACTAGGAAATGTTCGGTACTAGCACAGTACAGGCATAAATTTTCGTTTCTGCGACGAGTCCTCTCTTCTTTGGTCAGGCGAGACCGATCCACTTGCATAGCCTCCTCGGCGGGAGGCACAGGAGTAGATTGCAGAGGATTCTGGAAGAGAGGTACCCAGTAATCTAGATCCTTTTCTTGGCGGAGCTCCTGGTGTCTTTCAGAAAAACGCATATCAATGTGGGTGGCCAACTGGATAAGTTCAGACAGGGTAGCAGGAATTTCTCGTGCGGTCAGAACATCTTTGATGTGGCTGGATAAACCTTTTTTGAAGGTCGCGCAGAAGCCTCGTTGTTCCAGGCGAGTTCAGAGGCGAGGGTACGGAACTGTATGGCATATTCGCCCACTGAAGAGTTCCCTTGGACGAGATTCAGAAGAGCCGTCTCGGCTGAGGAAGCCCGGGCCGGCTCCTCAAAGACACTACGTACTTCGGAGAAGAAGGTCTGGACGGAAGCAGTGGCAGGATCGTTGCGGTCCCAAAGCGGTGTGGCCCAGGACAAGGCCTTTCCAGACAAAAGACTGACCACGAAAGCTACCTTAGATCGTTCTGTGGGGAACTGGTCTGACATCATCTCGAGGTGCAGGGAACATTGGGACAGGAACTCACGGCACATCGTAGAGTCCCCATCAAACTTATCAGGTAGAGAGAGGCAGAGTCTGGGGGCGGCAACTTGCTGCGGAGGAGAAGCTGAAGCTGGCGGCGGAGATGGTTGCTGCTGTAGAGGCAGAAGCTGTTGTAGCATGGCGGTCAACTGCGACAGCTGTTGTCCTTGTTGTGCGACCACGGTGGCAAGGTCAGTGAGACTTGGCAGCAGCACCTCAGCGGAATCCATGGCCGGATCTACTGTCACGATCCGGACTGGTATGCAGGTAGTGGATCCTCTGGTCAGTGAGGCGATGACGCGGGCCGTACCGGGGGACCGGTTCTAAGGAGTTACTGGTTTTCACCAGAGCACGCCACAAGGCGGGATGGGCTTGCTGCGGCGGTAACTCCCAGGTCGTATCCCCCGATAGCGACTCAATCTCACTGACAGCTGAGATAGGCGTGTTACAGAAGGACTAGACAGAGGCGAGGTCAAACGTAGCAGAAGGTCAGGACAGGCGGCAATGGTACGTAGTCAGGGGCAACAGCAGTAGGTCTGGATATACAGGTTATGGCACACACAAAACCCTTTCATAAGGCACTAGGCAACAAGATCCGGAAGGGACAGGAAGGGGAAGTGAGTTTAAATAGTATTCACAGTAATTAGGACTGATTAGGAACAGATTGGGCCAGACACCAATTAATGGTGCACTGGCCCTTTAAATCTGAGAGACCCGGCGCGCGCGCCCTAGAGAGCGGGACTGCACACGCCGGGGCTGAGACAGAGGACGGGGCAGGTAATTAGAACGGGATGCGATCCGCAAGTGGACTAGTGCCGCCATGCGGATCGCATCCCCGTCGGCAGCACTGTAGCAGCGCTCCCGGTCAGAGTGAGAGACCGGGGCGCTGCAGGAGACCAGACGCCGTGAGTGCTCCGGGATGGATACGGGACCCGGAGCGCTCGGCGTTACAATCATCTTCTGTCATCATCTGTCAAACAATCATCTTCTGTCACCATTTGCCCATCAATCACCTTCTGTCATCATCTGTCCATCAATCATCTTCTGTCATCATCTGTCAAACAATCATCTTCTGTCACCATTTGCCCATCAATCACCTTCTGTCATCATCTGTCCATCAATCATCTTCTGTCATCATCTGTCCATCAATCATCTTCTGTCACCATCTGTCCATCAATCATCTTCTGTCATCATCTGTCCAACAATCATCTTCTGTCATCATCTGTCCCTAAATCATCTTCTGTCACCATCTGTCCATCAATCACCTTCGGTCACCATCTGTCCATCAATCATCTTCTGTCATCATCTGTCCATCAATCATCTTCTGTCACCATCTGTCCATCAATCATCTTCTGTCACCATCTGTCCATAAATCATCTTCTGTCACCATCTGTCCATCAATCATCTTCTGTCATCATCTGTCCATCAATCATCTTCTGTCATCATTTGTCCATCAATCATCATCTGCCATCATCTGTCCATCAATCATCTTCTGTCATCATCTGTCTATCAATCATCTTCTGCCATCATCTCTCCATCAATCATCGTCTGTCACCATCTGTCCATCAATAATCTTCTCTCACCATCTGTCCATCAATCATCTTCTGTCACCATCTGTCCATCAATCATCTACTGTCACCATCTGCCCATCAATCATCTTTTGTCACCATGTGTCCATCAATCCTCTTCTGTCACCAACTGTCCATCAATCATCTTCTGTCACCATCTGTCCATCAATCCTCTTCTGTCACCATCTGTCCATCAATCATCTTCTGTCACCATCTGTCCATCAATCATCTTCTGTCACCATCTGTCCATCAATCATCTTCTGTCACCATCTGCCCATCAATCATCTTCTGTCACCATCTGTCCATCAATCATCTTCTGTCACCATCTGCCCATCAATCATCTTCTGTCACCATCTGTCCATCAATCATCTTCTGTCACCATCTGCCCATCAATCATCTTCTGTCACCATCTGTCCATCAATCATCTTCTGTCACCATCTTGTCCAGCAATCATATTCTGTCATCATCTGTCCATCAATCATCTTCTGTCATCATCTGTCCATCAATCATCTTCACCCAGTGACAAAGTATAGTAGAACATTGATCAGGCACCAGTCGAATACTCAGGTCTCCTGTTTCAGGCCATGATCAGTGGCATCTCCAGCGGGATGGAAGTCGTGTTGCTCAGTGCATCTGAGCGCCAGCCGTCAATCAGGCGACGTTTCAGGAGATGGACTCTCCCTTTCTCAAGCCTATCACGTGACGTCCACCATCATGTTTAAACATATTGCACCTTTCGCGAGAACATTAGTTCTAAGGTAAAGTAGAAAAATACATTAAATATAAGTAAACATAGTACACGTTAAAAACATACATAAAGAGTAAAGCAACATCACAAAAATACATTAAACGAGCAATTCTCATTAATTCCATTAGGGGCTAGCCTTCCTAGCCCCTGGATCCAATATACTCATCTAAGTAAGTTCTTCTTAACTAATTAACTCTTCATGTCCTTAAAGATCTGGACTTGAAGCGGCAACACAGCTAGTGGATGTTCTACCTAAGGAACAGTTAAAGGGGTACTCTGCTGCTCAGTGTTTGGAACAAAGTATTCCAAACGCTGAGGCTGGCGCCGGTAGCTCGTGAAGTCATAGCCCCGCCCACTCATAATGTCATGTCCCGCCCCCTCAATGCAAGTCTATGGGCATCACACCCCCTCCCATAGACTTGCATTGAGGGGTCGGGACGTGACGTTATGAGTGGGTGGGGCTATGACTTCACGAGCTCCCAGCGCCAGGTCCAGCATTGGGAACAGTTTGTTCCAAACGCTGAGCAGCAGAGTACCCCTTTAACTGTTCATTAGGTATAACATCCACTAGCTGTGCTGCCTCTTCAAGTCCAGATCTTTCAGGACATGAAGAGTTAATTAGTTAAGAAGAACTTACTGAGATGAGTATATTGGATCCAGGGGCTAGGAAGGCTAGCCCCCTCAATGCAAGTCTATGGGAGGGGGCGTGACAGCCATCTCCAGTGTTCGGAACAGTTTGTTCTAAATGCTGAGCAGTACCCCTTTAAGAAAAAGGAAGGATAAAAACGTGAAACAAGACAAAAGTGAGAGATTTATGTTTTTACCTACCTATGATGGACACGCAAAATTAGCAAAAAAAGTGATCAATAAATATTGGGAACTATTAAAGGCAGATGAGAAATATGGGACATTATTTAAAGAACGTCCTAGGTTTATATGCAAAAAGGGAAAATCAATAGCAAATCATCTAATAAGATCTGATTTGCGCAAGAAAAGATAATCTAAACATTCCCCTGTAGATCTTGTCAAAATTGCAATGGGATTATAAAAGGCGACACAGTGACACATTCATCCAAAGGTACACGTATTCCGATTAAAAGTTTTTTTTTACATGCGACACTAAAAATGTTATTTATTTAACAGGATGTCCTTGTGGAACGTCTTACATGGGCCAAACACCTAGAACTGTGAAAATTAGACTAAATGAGCATAAAAGTTCAATCAGAAATTATAAGAAGAAGGTGAAAATAAAGAAAAAAGATGAAGAGAAGAAAGATAGATTTGGTGAGACTAGTATAGCGAGACACTTTTTTTTGGATATAATTAGAGATGAGCGAATTTTTAAAAAATTCGATCCGGCCGCTACGCCGAATAAAAAAGAAAAACAAATCTCTGCAAATTTTTATTAGTAATGTATCTTAATAATGTGTTAAGTAAAGTGTGTGTGTGTGTGTTTCACTTATTTTTCTAATTTTTTTTTACATTTTTGTAGGTAGTACTACTACTCCCAACATGGAACAGACTGTTCCATGATGGAAGTAGTAGTACCTGCGCTAATAGACAGATCGCCCCGGGTGTCACTCCTGACATTCGCTGCGATCGTCCTGTATAATGTACAGACGTGGGCGGCTTTCTCGCATCTAGATAGGACGATCGCATCGGGTGTCAGGAGTGGCACCTGCTGTGATCTGTCCTCACCTGCAGGCACTACTGCTCCCAACATGGAGCAAACTGTACTCCATGCTGGGAGCTGTAGTACCTGAATTAATAGACAGATCACAGTCAGACACCCGATGCAATTGTCCTGTATAATGATAGATGTATAGATGCGGGCAGCTGGCCGCTCTTCTCTGGTCCTACTGTAATATGAGTATATCCCATATTATTCATATTTCTCGCAGAGAGCTGTGATTGGCTGTAACCACTTGGCCAATCACAGCTCTCTGCAGGAAATATGAATAAGTGATGTGAATTGTAGTTAATAGACAGATCGCAGCGAGTGTCACTCCTGCACTGCCGTATATATATATATATATATATATATATATATATATATATACACCTATTCATATTTCCCGCAGAGCTGTGATTGGCCAGAAGGTTCCAGCCAATCAATCAGGGAAATGTGAATATGTGTATATATACGTCAGTGCAGGGGACCATAGAAGAGCGGCCGGCCGCATCTATACATTATACAGGAGGATCGCAAGGGTGTCAGGAGTGACACTTGTT
Organism: Hyla sarda; assembly: GCF_029499605.1. Classification (NCBI taxonomy): domain Eukaryota; kingdom Metazoa; phylum Chordata; class Amphibia; order Anura; family Hylidae; genus Hyla; species Hyla sarda. The sequence continues at coordinate 14,863,598 of NC_079193.1, forward strand.
GCAATCTGTCTATTAATGCAGGTACTACAACTCCCAGCATGGAGCAGAGTGTTCTCCATGTTGGGAGTAGTAGTACCTGCAGTTGAGGACAGATCACAGCGGGTGCCACTCCTGACACCTACTGTGATTGTCCTATCTATTGCAGAAATACGAGCGCAGGAGAAAGCCGCTCACATCTATACATTATACAGGACGATCGCAGCGGGTGTCGCTAATGAAGAAATTCCTTATTTAGAATCGAGTCGAAGTTTGGATTCGATTGAATTGAATTTTTCATGAAATTCGGAATTAATTAGATTTCTTCAGATTCGATTTGATGCTCATCTCTAGTTATCATATATACATCACTCATTATATTTACATCAGTCATATATATACATCAGTCATCATATATACATCAGTCATATATATATATATATATATATATATATATATATATATATACTGTCCCGGTACCGCATCCTATCCGGTACCTGTGTATATAGGTCCCCATAGAGTCCCTTGGACGTTGGGGTCCTTTTTGTCTAGTCCACCCCTTGTCACTAGTGTTGAGCGGCATAGGCCATATTCGAATTTGCGAATATTCGCGAATATATGGACGAATATTCATCATATTCGCGAATATTCGCAAATTCGTAATATTCACGTTTTATTTTCGCATATGCGAATATTCGCGCTTGCGAAAATTAACATATGCGAAAATTTGCACATACAAAAATTTGCATATGCGAAAATTCACACAGCAGTCTCACACAGTAGTATTAGAGCCTTCTTACACCACATAAGCTGGAAGCAGAGAAGGATGATCACTGTGATGTGTACTGTGGAAAAAAAAAAAAAATATTCGTAATTACGAATATATAGCGCTAAATTCGAATTGCGAATATTCGCGAGCAACACTACTTGTCACCTCTCATCTAGATAGTCATTCAACTAATAGTTTATTCAGGATTTATGTAAATATAATAGTACTAATGTATATAACTAGTTAATTACCTGTCCGGAGCGTAGCAGGACCTGCGGGTCACGTGATCAGGTAAACTCTATGTTTTTTTTTGCTTAAGGACCTTTGGAGGATCCTGTGAGGTATTGCGCCCACCATGCTTTGTGACGGTGAGTGACAGATATTCGGACCAATCAAAACAACCCCGCCCCTGCCCATATAAGAGAGCGGCGGCCATTATTCTCTCTCTTGTTCCTGTGCAGCCAAGCAGTAAGCATCTCTTTTGTTCCCGGGCTGTCAAACAAGCAGGATCTGCGCAGCTGTCTTCCGCAGTGAGTTAGGCCCGAGCCTTGGGGCAACGGCTGATCTATTCAGAACCGTGAGTGTATCAATCCCTAAACACTCTGCAAGATCCCCGGACCTTATCTATCCCCTAAATCCGGACGGATCTTCGCAAATTACCCTAAATTCAGAGACTTGTATTACAGTTCAAGGTCCGCAACAACTGTCAATCACTGAACTATATAGAGACTGTTTGCATGAGACTGTTATTGTGCATTGAATGTACTGCAAGCCTTTCAGTAAAGTTATCCAAGTTCAAGTTCAACTACCTTGTGGACCTTCAGTCATTTTATACATGCACCTATCGCTACTGGGAAGGGCGGTAATAGGCCGGAGTACTACCTCAGCATACTAGCCCCCAGCCTGGTGTCACAAACTATAGTTTTAACCTTAACCCCTCATCTACCGAAACAACACCCCAACTAACATACACCCCCCAAGGGCTAACACATATATATATTAATATATATCTACATCACTCATCATATATACATCAGTCATTATATATACATCACTCATCATATATACATCAGTCATTATATATACAGCAGTTATCATATATACATCAGTCATCATATATACATCAGTCATTATATATACATCACTCATCATATATACCTTAGTCCCCATATATACATCACTCATTATATATACAGTACTCATTATATATGCATCACTCATCATATATACATCAGTCATTATATATACATCACTCATCATATATACAGTCATCATATATACATCATTTATCATATATACATCACACATCATATATACATCACTCATCATATATACATCAGTCATTATATATACATCACTCACCATATATACATCAGTCATTATATATACATCAGTATTCATATATACATCACTTACCATATATACATCAGTCATCATATATACATCACTCACCATATATACATCAATCATTATATATACATCAGTCATCATAAATACATCAGTCACCATATATACATCACTTATCATATATACATCAGTCATCATATATACATCACTCACCATATATACATCACTCATCATATATACATCACTCACCATATATACATCAATCATTATATATACATCAGTCATCATAAATACATCAGTCACCATATATACATCACTCACCATATATACATCAGTCATCATATATACATCACTCATCATATATACATCACTCACCATATATACATCACTCACCATATATACATCAGTCATTATATATATATATATATATACATCACTCACCATATATACATCACTCATCATATATACATCACTCATCATATATACATCACTCACCATATATACATCAGTCATTATATATACATCACTCATCATATATACATCACTCACCATATATACATCAGTCATTATATATACATCACTCATCATATATACATCAGTCATTATATATACATAAGTCATCATATATACATCAGTCATCATATATACATTAGTCATCATATATACATCACTCATCATATATACATCACTCATCATATATATATACATCACTCACCATATATACATCAGTCATTATATATACATCAGTCATCATATATATATATATATATATATATATACATCACTCACCATATATACATCTGTCATCATATACACATCACTCATCATATATACATCAGTCATTATATATACATCAGTCATCATATATACATCAGTCACCATATATACATCAGTGATCATATATACATCACTCATCATATATACATCACTCATCATCTGTCCGTGTCTTCTTCGTGTCTATTGTCGTCTGTCATCATCTGTTACTCATCTCTGCCATTTATCATCTCCCATCAATCATCACCTGTCATGGTCAGTCATCTGTCTGTCATGTTAAACAAGGTGCGAAGCTCCTCAGCAAAGGTTGTATTAAGTGCAGTGTTTCCCAACCATGGTGCCTTTACCTGTTGCAAAACTACAACTCCCAGCATGCCTGGACAGCCGAAGGCTGTCCAGGTATGCTGGGAGTTGTAGTTTTGAAACAGCTGGAGGCACACTGCTTGACAAACACTGCCTTAGACATATGCTAAAATTCTGGACAATTCATAGGAACCTCAATGGGGGTAAGCCCGGCCCCATCTGGGGCTCTACATACATAGAAATACAGCGGAAGGCTGTCCGGGTATGCTGGGAGTTGTAGTTTTGAAACAGCTGGAGGCACACTGCTTGATAAACACTGCCTTAGACAAATGCTAAAATTCTGGACAATTCATAGGAACCTCAATGGGGGTAAGCCCGGCCCCATCTGGGGCTCTACATACATAGAAATACAGCGGAAGGCTGTCCGGGTATGCTGGGAGTTGTAGTTTTGAAACAGCTGGAGGCACACTGCTTGATAAACACTGCCTTAGACAAATGCTAAAATTCTGGACAATTCATAGGAACCTCAATGGGGGTAAGCCCGGCCCCATCTGGGGCTCTACATACAAAGAAATACAGCGGAAGGCTGTCCGGGCATGCTGGGAGTTGTAGTTTTACACTGATTTAGTGAATGCTTCATCTCTATTGCCTTTTCCTCCCTGACAGCTCTTCCTCCCTCCTCCCCCTCTATCATCCAGCTCCTCCACTTACATCTTCTATGTCATTCAGTAAATTGCCCCCATTACTCCGCCGTGTTATTTACAGCGGTGTGGAAGAAAGTCAAGTATTGCTGAAAACGTACCGGATTCCTCACTTTACCAGGATTTCACAATAGACAGATCCCTGCCAGCGAGGAGCCCGGGCGCTGCCAGAACCACAGCTTATTCTTAGACACGAGCGGGTGACGTCGGGTCACGCTGAACACAATGCATTTTTGTTATTATTTTGTTTTGTGCAGATTCTTAAAGAGAATTCACATTGTACCATCTGTCCTGGGAGTTGGCACCGAGATCTGCTCAGGGAAGCATTGGTGGCACCAGGAGAGGTTGGCATCAACTCCCATAGATGGAAAGCAGAGCAGAAATTTGCAATAATATGGGGAGCAAAGGATAAGTATGGCCAATGCCCCCCAATGAATCCCTATACAGGGGATGGGGGAGCTGAGCTCTAGGCTGCTGTTTCCTGATGTATCTATCTGTCCTTGTGCCTGAAGTTGAGATAACAGGAGCTGTTTGTAGGCTGTTTCCTGACAGGAAGTTGTGTAGTCCTGTCAGTGTGGTGTTGTCTCAGCAGCTTCATGGCTCCTCCCCTCCTGACAGGAAGTTGAGTAGTCGTTTCATTGTCAGTGTGGTGTTGTCTCATCAGCTTCATGGCTCCTCCCCTCCTGACAGGAAGTTGAGTAGTCCTGTCATTGTCATTGTGGTGTTGTCTCAGCAGCTTAGTAGCTCCTCCCCTCCTGACAGGAAGTTGTGTAGTCCTCTCATTGTCAGTGTCGTTATGCCTTAGCAGCTCCCTGACTTTTCTGTTTTTCCTTACAGGAAGTTTTGTAGTTCTCTCATTGTCAGTGTGATGTTGTCTGAGCAGCTTCTCCCTCTCTCCTGAAAGGAAGTCGTGTCGTCCTCTCATTGTCAGTGTGGTGTTGTCTCCCCAGCTTCTCCCTCTCTCTTGAGACAACACATCCTCCTGAGTTGTTTCAGGAGCCATGACAGTATCTTTCTTGTCTCTAAGCTCAAGCCCCTCCCCCTGAATGGCGTCATCACCTCTGACCAGCCCCTACAGCTACAGTTTCCTCACCCTGTCATATCCACTTATTCAAATATATCTTTATTTGGACATTTAGGAAAGAATGAAGTGTGTTTACAGCATGCTGCTGTAGGCTGGGCAATGCCAAAGGCAGAGGAGCAGACAGGGAATGGATGCAGCAGTTACTAAAACTTCACTAAAATTAGATGTTCAGCCGCAGCTCTAAGGAGGAACTAGGAGAAGTGCTGTGGGAGGGAGTAGGCAGGGTGAGGGCTGTGATGGTGAGCTGAGGTAAAGCAATGCATTCTAGGAATTGTAGTAATGAGCAACAAAAAAGCACAGTGGTTTGAGAACTGGGGCAGACAGGTAGGCAATGTTATATGCTCCTGGAGTACCCCTATAATATTTTCCTATATGTCTACATTCCCATAATTTCATCCCTCAAGAAAGAAAAATGTGCTATGATCTCAGCTTCCTAGGCCCCTTTGGTTGTAACATATAGGTGGGAAATTGCCACTTTTATTAGTCAGAAGAAAAAGTGGCTGCAAAAAGTTCTCCTTGCTTTAGAGGACCCAGCTTGTCCATGCGACTTATTAATTTCAGTGAGATCTATGTAATTACGCTTTTCTCCTGTGGGGGCACTGTGGAGAAATTAAACACCTGCTAATAGATGCGGCTACGATTGCAGCAGATGGAAACTTTATGATCAGCTTATCATTGTAGAATTGTTCCAACAAACAGGAAATGGATGACAATGAGAATCCCATTTAAAGGGGTACTCCGGTGGAATAAAAAATTAAATAAAATTAGCTGGTGCCAGAAAGTTAAACAGATTTGTAAATTACTTCTATTTAAAAATCGTAACCCTTCCAGTACTTAGCTGCTGTATGCTCCACAGGAAGTTGAGTTGTTCTTTTCTGTCTGACCACAGTGCTCTATGCTGACACCTCTGTCCATGTCAGGAACTGTCCAGAGCAGAAATACAGTAAATCCTCATCGCAAACCTATCCTGCTCTGGGCAAGTTCCTGTATAGAAAAGATAAAAAGGGAAAAGAGGGGAGGACAGCGCCTCGTGTAATCCTGTGAGTACAGTAAAAGATGGGAGAGCGTCTGAAATAAGGACTCTAACCTGGTAGGTCTGGGCAATAAGCATATCACCCCTGCATTTGGGGTATTCCTGGGATTACAGGCCGTAGGAGCTTGACCGGGAGCCGTGGCAGTGGTTCCAGTATTAGAAGTATAAAAGAAAATGAAAAAAAAAAACTCAAAGAATTTGCGCTATCCCATATCAAGTAAAGTAGGAGTGACTAGTGTAATTAACACAACCGTACTTCATTAAACAGACAGTCATAAGGTACATCCATGAGCAAGACGCGTTCCGGGTACAAGCCTACCCTTTTTCAATTGCAACTGAAAAAGAGTAGGATTGTACCCGAAACGCGTCTTGCTAAAACAAAAAAAAGTGAATATTTGTGCTCTACACTACAAAGCTGTTTAACTTTCTGGCATGAGTTGATTTTTTTTTTCTAAATTCCACCGGAGTACCCCTTTAAAGGGGTACTCCGGTGGAATTTTTTTTTTTAAATGGGTACTCCGGCCCTGAGACAAGGGTACTCCGGCCCTGAGACATCTTATCCCCTATCCAAAGCATAGGGGATAAGATGTCTCACCGCTGGGGGTCCCATCGCTGGGGACCCCCGAAATCTTGTATTCGCCACCCACCTGTTTGAGCTGCACGCCACGGCGTGCAGCTCAAACAGGTGGGTGGCGAATACAAGATTTCGGGTGTCCCCAGCGACGGCTGCCCCCGCAGTGAGACATATTATCCCCTACCCTTTGGCTAGGGGATAATATGTCTCAGGGCCGGAGTACCCCTTTAAGTATCATTTTGTGGAGTCTGATAACATATTTATTAAATTCTGAATAAATTAAATTCTAATTTCCCTAAAATTATCAGCTTTGTCCAAGTCTGAAACTTTTAGTTTCAAGGGAATTTCTTTAAAAAAAATTGGCCACCATTTTAGTCATCAGAACATATGTAAAGTCAAAGTTAGGGTCCATAGCTGTAACTCTTAAAAGGTTAATCCGCCCCTAGACATCTTATCCCCTATCAATAGGATAGGGCATTACAGTGGCGTTGCTAGGGTTTGTGTCACCCGGTGCGGTAGAAAATGGTGTCACCCCCATACCTTCCCCCCCCAGTAAGTTTTTAGCCTGTTGTGACAGACACCACTGTTGTAGCGCATTGTGAGAAATTCCAGTATAATAATCAGATATACCAGTTGCCACAGAATAGGAAAGTGTTAAAGAAGTTTTCACCATTTAAATATACAGCTCCCAGAATTACTTAAAGGGGTACTCCACTGGAAAACATTTACTTTTATATCAACTGGTGCCAGAAAGTTAAACAGATTTTTTTTAAATTACTTCTATTTAAAATCTTAATACTTACAGTACTTATAAACTGGTGTATGCTCCACAGGAAGTTGTGTAATTCTTTCCAATCTGACCACAGTGCTATTTGCTGACACCTCTGTCCATGTCAGGAACTGTCCAGAGCAGGATAGGTTTGCTATGGGGATTTGCTCCTACTATGGACAGCTCTTGACATGGACAGAGGTGTCAGCACAGAGCACTGTGGTCAGACAGAGAAGAAATTAAAAAAGAAAATAACTTCCTGTGAATCGCTTATACAGCAGCTAATAAGTACTGGAAGGATTAAGATTTTTAAATAGAAGTAATTTACAAATCTGTTTAACTTTGTAGCACCAGTTGATTAAAAAAAAATGTTTTCCAGTAGAGTACCCCTTTGAGCAGTGGTGAGGTTATGCTGGGAGTTGTAGTTTCACTGACCTAACTGTAGAACTGACAAGCGACTACAGTTCTGATAGGACACAGAGAGGAGAATGTACAATGATATCAGTGACTACAGGTGACATCTTTTCTATAGTGAGGAGAATACACAATGATATCAGTGACTACAGGTGACGTCTTCTCTATAGTGAGGAGAATGTACAATGATATCAGTGACTACAGGTGGCGTCTTCTCTATAGTGAGGAGAATGTACAATGGTATCAGTGACTACAGGTGGCGTCTTCTCTATAGTGAGGAGAATACACAATGATATCAGTGTCCACAGGTGACGTCTTCTCTATAGTGAGGAGAATACAGAATGATATCAGTGACTACAGGTGACGTCTTCTCTATAGTGAGGAGAATACAGAATGATATCAGTGATTACAGGTGACGTCTTCTCTATAGTGAGGAGAATACACAATGATATCAGTGATTACAGGTGACGTCTTCTCTATAGTGAGGAGAATGTACAATGATATCAGTGACTACAGGTGACGTCTTCTCTATAGTGAGGAGAATACACAATGATATCAGTGACTACAGGTGACGTCTTCTCTATAGTGAGGAGAATACACAATGATATCAGTGATTACAGGTGACGTCTTCTCTATAGTGAGGAGAATGTACAATGATATCAGTGACTACAGGTGACATCTTCTCTATAGTGAGGAGAATACACAATGATATCAGTGACTATAGGTGACGTCTTCTCTATAGTGAGGAGAATACACAATGATATCAGTGACTACAGGTGACGTCTTCTCTAGAGTCTTTCCTTATCTAATTCAGATGGTACATACCGCCTGGTCCAGCGAAATCTTCTCTCTGCAGAATGTGACGCCCAGACGTCTCCTCACTATGTCAGCGCATTCTCATCCTCTATATGAAAACAAGTATTATTATAAACCTGACAGACACTGTATCCTCTAATTATAATACTACTATACACTATACTCTTTGATTATAAACCTTCCATACACCATACCCACTGAATATAATACTACCACACACTGTACATTCTGAATATAATACCAACACATACTGTACACTCTGAATATAAATCTGTCACATACTGTACCCCTGAATATAATACCGCCACACACTGTACCCTATGAATATAATACTACCACACACTGTACATTATGAATATAATACCATCACATACTGTACCCTCTGAATATAAATCTACCACATACTGTACCCTCTGAATATAATACCAACACATACTGTACACTCTGAATATATTACTACCACCCACTGCGCCCTCTGAATATAATACTTAGAGATGAGCAAACTACAGTCAATTCAACTCGTCACAAACTTCTCGGCTCGGCAGTTGATGGCTTTTCCTGCATAAATTAGTTCAGCTTTCAGGTGCTCCCGTGGGCTGGAAAAGGTGGATATTGTCCTAGGAGAATCTTTCCTATGAATGTATCCACCATACAGTGCACCCTCTGAATATAATACCACAACCGCAGTAACACCCCTCAACATCCATTAGCTGATGCTATTACCACGGGAGGGGGGTATTGGTGGTGTTGCTAGTGGATGATCGGGGTGCTACTACTGGGGGGGGTGTTGCTGAAGGATGATGAGGGTGCTACTGGCCATCCCCCCTGGCAGTATCACCCCCATCATCCATCGGCAGGATCATCCTACTGGCAGGAGCACCGCCATCATCCACCATCAGGATCTGCTGATGGAGGTGCTGCTGGGGGGGGGGGTGTTGCTTGTGGATGATGAGGGTGCTACTGCCAGGGGGGGAGCATTAGGTAGGCAGCAGTTCCCCCACATTAGGTAGGTAGCAGTTTCCCCACATTAGGTAGCATCTTTCCCCACATTAGGCAGCATAGATTCCCCACATTTGGTACCAGTTTCCCCACATTAGGTAGGTACCAGTTACCCCACATTAGGTAGCAATTTCCCCACATTAGGTAGCACAGATTCCCCACATTAGGTAGCAGTTTCCCCACATTCGGTAGCACAGATTCCCCACATTAGGTAGCATAGACTCCCCACATTAGGTAGCATAGACTCTGCACATTAGGTAGCATAGACTCCGCACATTAGGTAGCATAGACTCCCCACATTAGGTAGCATAGACTCCCCACATTAGGCCACAGGTTCCCTTGCAGGTTCCCCACAATGTGTCAAAGTCTCCCCACACACACACACATGCACACACACAAAAAAAAAAAAAAACACATACAACACACACACACACACACACACAAACACACACAGTCAGAGAGACACACACTCACAGACAGACACACAGAGTCACACAGTCACACACACACAGAGTCACACACACACACACACACACAGAGTCACACAAATACACAGAGTCACACACACACTCAGAGAGTCACACGCACAAACATAGATAGAGACAGACACACACACTCACCCATCCAGCGCAGCGATCCTTCTCACCGGGCGCAATGCGAGTGACGTAACTGACGTCCCCCTGCGCGGCCATGCGGTGTGACGTCAGGCCGGCGCAGACGTGGGAGCGGAGGCCGGGCACAGTACTGGTGAAGGTGAGGGGGGGGGCGTGATGACGGACGGGCGCACTGAAAGGGTGGGGGGTTGCTAACGGACGGGCGCACCGCACACACAGTGCAGGCGGGGGGGGGGGGGGGGGGGTTGTGCTGATGGATGGGAGGCCGGTCGGGCACAGTAGGGGGGTGTCAGTGTAGCTGGGGAGGGGGTGTGGGTGCTGCAGAGCGTCTTGGTGTCACCCCGGTCGCAACGCCACTGGGGCATTAGATGTCTGATCGCGAGGGGCCCGCCGCTGGGGACCCCCGCGATCTCGGCTGTGGTACCCCAGACATCCGGTGCTTGGAGCGAACTTTGCTCTGTGCCAGATGACTGGCAATGCGTGGCGGAGGCTCGTGACGTCACGGTCAAGGCCTCTCATGACCTACGTCACGCCCCCCTCCCATAGACTTGCATTGAGGGGGCTTGGCGTGGCCATGAAGTCACGAGCCTCCGGCGCTGCACCCAAGGCTTTACATGGCAGGACGGCTGGACCCCCACGATCAGGCATCTTATTCTCTATGCTTTGGATAGAAAATAAGATGTCTAGAGGAGGAATACCACTTTAAGAATATTTGACCTATCCAGAAAGTCTGTAAAACCTCCTGCAGAACAGTAAAAAACCCACAGATTCTTTTCCGCATCATTGTATTGTAATCCTTGTAATCCAGAGGTGTAGCTAGGAGTTATAATGGGGCATGGGCCCAGATGTGGGGGCCAATGGGGAGGACGCTAACCATAGGATTTCATCCCGTAATAATACACATCCCATTTATTACCGAGTCCAAGGGGTTAACACGTGTTCAGACTGTATTAGCTTCATTAATATGCGTATTAATTGCTAAGACACTTTGTGTGGCTTTCATGGCGCAGTCACGAGGAGAAGAACGTAGCTGTCTGCCCACAGATGGAATGAAATAAATGTAATGAAGTGTTCCCGTAACCAGTTCTCTCCTCACAGCATGCCGGGGCATCTGTCCTTGTGATCTCCGGATTTAGTTACAAAGAATAGATTGGGGGGAGCGGGGGCAGCTCAGAACTAGAGATTACATTAGAACAATATATGGCGCTAAACGGGTGAATATATATCCAGATTTACTTACTTTACCTAAATGTTCCATTTTTTATTTACACTGACGTCAGCTCAAGTTGCATTTGTTTCATTGAATGTCCTAAACCTGTGGTCTTCATCCTGTGGTTCTCCAACTCCAACAGCAGAGGACGCCATGCAAAGAATGTGCCTTGTCTCCCCCCTCCCCAGTCTAAATGTCCCCACTCTCCTTCTCCATATAAGTAATTACAGTTAGAGTTAGTGACTCACAGGGGGCGTCTTCTTTGAGTGACACACAGGGTGCGTCTTCTCTGAATGACTCAAAGGGGGCGTCTTCTATGAGTAACTCACTGGGGGCATCTTCTCTGAGTGACTCACAGGGGGCATCTTCTCTGAGTGACTCACAGGGGGCATCTTCTCTGAGTAACTCACTGGGGGCATCTTCTCTGAGTGACTGACAGGGGGCATCTTTTCTGAGTGACTCACAGGGGGGTCTTCTCTGAGAAACTCACTGGGGGCATCTTCTGTGAGTGACTCACACGGGGCATCTTCTCTGAGGGACTCACAGGTGGCGTCTTCTCTGAGGGACTCACAGGGGGCGTCTTCTTTGAGTGATTCACAGGGGGCGTCTTCTATGAGTGACACACAGGGGGCGTCTTCTATGAGTGACTCACAGGGGGCATATTCTTTGAGTGACACACGGGGGGCATCTTCTCTGAGTGACTCACAGGGGGCGTCTTCTTTGAGTGACTCACTGGGGGCATCTTCTGTGAGTGACTCATACGGGGCGTCTTCTTTGAGTGACTCACAGGGGGCATCTTCTCTGAGTGACTCGCAGGGGGTGTCTTCTATGAGTGACACACAGGGGGCATCTTCTCTGAGTAACTCACTGGGGACGTCTTCTATGAGTGACACACAGGGGGTGTCTTCTATGAGTGACACACAAGGTGGTCTTCTATGAGTGACTCCCAGGGGGTGCCTTCTCTGAGTGACTCACAGGGGGCGTCTTCCCTGAGTGACTCACAGGGCGCGTCTTCTATCAGTGACTCACAGGGGGCGTCTTCTCGCACAGGTGATTCTTTCTTTGATTGTGGTCGATTACTTTCTTTCTTCTTCTTGACGGGGACATAATGAAGACTTCTGGTCACGAGTCCTCCCTGCAGAATCTTCCAGACAAACATTTAAGGCTCCTCACTCCAGCACCTTCCGCACCTCTCTACAAACTCTCAATCTCTATTGCTCCACATAGTATTAATGCCTACTTCGTGCCCCCATATAATAGATTTTTTCCAATATAGTATTAGGCCCTCTCTGTGCCCCCATAAAGTATTAGACCCCAATATAGTATTAGACCTCCATGGTGCCTCCATATAGTATTAGGTTTACTCGGTGGCTCATCTGTCCTATTAAATAGTATTGATGCCTACTCGGTACCACCAAATAGTAGTTAGGCCCCTCTGTGCCCCCTACAGTATAAGGCTTCCTTTGTGTTCCTGTATAGTATTAAGCCACTTAGACCTTATAATATTAGGCCCCCTGTATGCCCCCATATAATATTAGGCCCCCTCTATGCCCCATATGGTATTCGGCCTCTTCTGTGCCCACATTAAATATTAGGCCCCTCTATGCCCCATATAGTAGTAGGCCTCTCCTGTGTCCCCATGTAGTCTCTGTAGTCCCATGCCGCTCCTCTCCCAGAGTGATGTTTAGGTCCTCTCTCAGCTTCCAGTACATCCGATTCATGTGTCCTGGATTCTTGGGGGGGCCCTGCAGCAGAGCGTACTTAACATATGCCAGGGCCCATCAGAGCTCCTGACAAAGCTGAGTTTCCTCTAATGTGTATACTGACGCTGCCCTCCTGGTTCTGGCTGTGGCTTTCCCTATTGCTCTTCACAGCAGCACCTGTTTGCCAAGATTATGGAGAATGGCATAAAAAACGGAATTGCCTAATTTCTGTGAATCTACCAAAACATGGCACTTACATAAAGAACAGCCCATCTTACAAAAAAAAAAAAAAAAAAGCCTTATACGGCTATGTCTAACAAAAGCAGAAAAATTAATGACTAAAGAAGAAATACCAAAAATACCACATTGTTCTTAAGGCCAACTTGAAGACTCTGATTTTACCCAAAACTGGATGGTGCCATTTGTTAAATTATAGGGGTTATCCAGGATTAAGAAAACAGATCTAATTTTTTTTTTCCACTAACTGCGCCACCCCTGTACTCAGGTTGTGTGTGGTATTACATCTAGGCTGTATTCACTTCAAAGGAGCATAACTGTAATACCAGACACAACCTGAGGACAGGAGTGGTGCTGTTTTCCTAATCTTGAATAACCCCTTTAAGCATATCAACACTTCATTCTTAAGGGGACCATATATGTTAGACATAGTATACATCACTTCTCAGTGAGGTATTTATTGGATCCACCCCAGCGGAAGGGGCATAAAGTACAGTGGTCCCTCAACATACGATGGTAATCCGTTCCAAATGAACCATCATTTGTTGAAACCATCGCATGTTGAGGGATCCGTGCAAGGTAAAGTATAGGACAGTGGTCTACAACCTGCGGACCTCCAGATGTTGCAAAACTACAACACCCAGCATGCCCGGACAGCCAACGGCTGTCCGGGCATGCTGGGTGTTGTAGTTTTGCAACATCTGGAGGTCCGCAGGTTGTAGACCACTGTTAGAGGAAGTTGTACTCACCTGTCCCCGCCGCTTCGGACTGTCACCGCCCGTCACCTCTGCCCTGGATGTCGCCGTCCATTGCTGTCGCCGTGTCCCCGGGGTGTCCCCGATGCTCCGGCAAGGCCTCTGCTTCCCCGGCATCCGCACTCTCCGTCGCCGCCATCACGTCACTACGCACTCCGCTCCTATTGGATGACGGGACGGCGTGCGCAGCGACGTGATAACGGCGATGGAGAGCGCCGACGATGCAGGGGATCCCGAAGAGGACGCGCCGGAGCCCCGAGGACAGGTAAGTGATCGTCACCGGACCACACGGGGCACCGTAAACGGCTATCCGGGGGCAGCTGAAGCAGTCTGCGCTGCCGGATAGCCGTTTATGCGATGGCCCCGACATACAAAAGCATCGTATGTTGATGCTGCCTCTGAGAGGCCATCGCATGTTGAAATGATCGTATGTCGGGGCCATCGTAGGTCGGGGGGTCACTGTATATGAACAGTGATTGTACAGGAATACGGGCTCCTGTCCAGGCGTCAGGTCCTGGGAAAAAAGGTTTCCATACAAGGCCTGGTCCTGCAAGACTTCTGCTAATGTGGAGCAGTTGCCCATAGCAACCAATCAGATCCCTTCTTTCATTTTTCAGAGGCCTTTTTAAAAATGAAAGAAGCTATCTGATTGGTTGCTATGGGTAACTGGGACAATTTTTCTCTGCACATGTTTTGATAACTCTCCCCCCATGCTCCTGCTTTGGAAAAAGTGCAGGAACTCCGTTCCCATGCGTTCCTGCGGGACTTGAGAGATTTACATTTACATCCTGTATAGGCTCTCCCCACAGAAAATACTACACATAGAAGAACTTTGGGCCCATGATGTTTATGAAGAGTCCTTCAGATATCCATGGTGCTCGGGGGATGCCTCTCTATATAGAAGAGTTAGTTAGACTATTCCTCTGCTATGGCTTAAAGGGGTACTCCGGTGGAATTCATTTTTTTTTTTTTTTTTTTTTTAAATCAACTGGTGCCAAAAAGTTAAACAGATTTGAAAATTACTTCTATTTAAAAATCTTAATCCTTCTAGTACTTATTAGCTGCTGTATGCTCCAGAGGAAGTTGTGTAGTTCTTTCTAGTCTGACCACAGTGCTCTCTGCTGACACCTCTGTCCATGTCAGGAACTGTCCAAAGCAGGAACAAATCCCTATAGCAAACCTCTTCTTATCTGGACAGTTCCTGACACGGACAGGGGTGTCAGCAGAGAGCACTGTGCTCAGACTGGAAAGAACTACACAACTTTATGTGGAGCATACAGCAGCTGATAAGTACTGGAAGGATCAAGATTTGTATCTAGAAGTAATTTACCAATCTGTTTAACTTTCTGGTGCCAGTTTATTTAAAAAAAAAATAATGTTTTCCACGGAGAACCCTTTTAAACTCAGGACTTGGTGCATGGAGAGCAGAAACATTTAGGATATGTTTTTGTTTAAGTTTTTGTTTTTTTTACAAATAATTTGCAGCAAATATCTAAGGCTGAATAGTGAGTGGAATTCAATGTCATGAGTGGGATGAAGACTTGACTTTTCCACATGGAATCCACAGCACCTTGTGAATTGAAATGTTTTGCCCCTTACCACACTGCTCAAAAATAATAAAGTGAACCCTGCGATAACACATCCTAGATCTGAATAAATGAACTAATCGTATGAAATACTTTCGTCTTTACATAGTTGAATTCGCTGACAACAAAATCACCAAAAATTATCAATGGAAATCAAATGTATGAACCCCTGGAGGTCTGGATATGGAGTCACACTCAAAATTATAGTGGAAAATCCCACTACAGGCTGATCCAACTTTATGTAATGTCCTTAATACAAGTCCCAATGAGGCTCAGTAGTGTGTGTGGCCTCCACGTGCCCGTATGACCTCCCTACAACACCTGGGCATGATCCTGATGAGGTGGAGGATGGTCTCCTGAGGGATGTCCTCCCAGACCTGGACTAAAGCATCCGCCAACTCCTGGACAGTCTGTGGTGGATGGAGCGAGACGTCCCAGATGTGCTCAATCGGATTTAGGGGAACGGGCGGCCGGTCCATAGCATCAATGCCTTCCTCTTGTAGGAACTGCTGACACACTCCAGCCACATGAGGTCTAGCATTGTCTTGTATTAGGAGGAACCCAGGGCCAACCGCACCGGCATATGGTCTCACAAGGGGTCTGAGGGTCTCATCTCGGTACCTAATGGCAGTCAGGATATCTCTGGCAAGCACATGGAGGGCTGTGCAGACCCCCAAAGAAATGCCACTGTTACGCCGAGCGCTCCGGGTCCCCGCTCCTCCCCGGAGCGCTCGCTTCACTCTCCCCGCGGCAGCGCTCCGGTCACGTCCTCTGACCCGGGGCGCTGCGATTCCGCTGCCAGCCGGGATGCGATTCGCGATGCGGGTAGCGCCCGCTCGCGATGCGCACCCCGGCTCCCCTACCTGACTCGCTCTCCGTCTGTTCTGTCCCGGCGCGCGCGGCCCCGCTCCCTAGGGCGCGCGCGCGCCGGGTCTCTGCGATTTAAAGGGCCACTGCGCCGCTGATTGGTGCAGTGGTCCCAATTAGTGTGTTCACCTGTGCACTTCCCTATATCACCTCACTTCCCCTGCACTCCCTTGCCGGATCTTGTTGCCTTAGTGCCAGTGAAAGCGTTCCTTGTGTGTTCCTTGCCTGTGTTTCCAGACCTTCTGCCGTTGCCCCTGACTACGATCCTTGCTGCCTGCCCCGACCTTCTGCTACGTCCGACCTTGCTTTTGCCTACTCCCTTGTACCGCGCCTATCTTCAGCAGCCAGAGAGGTGAGCCGTTGCTAGTGGATACGACCTGGTCACTACCGCCGCAGCAAGACCATCCTGCTTTGCGGCGGGCTCTGGTGAAAACCAGTAGTGGCTTAGAACCGGTCCACTAGCACGGTCCACGCCAATCCCTCTCTGGCACAGAGGATCCACTACCTGCCAGCCGGCATCGTGACAGTAGATCCGGCCATGGATCCCGCTGAAGTTCCTCTGCCAGTTGTCGCTGACCTCACCACGGTGGTCGCCCAGCAGTCACAACAGATAGCGCAACAAGGCCAACAGCTGTCTCAACTGACCGTTATGCTACAACAGTTACTACCACAGCTTCAGCAGTCATCTCCTCCGCCAGCTCCTGCACCTCCTCCGCAGCGAGTGGCCGCTCCTGGGATACGCTTATCCTTGCCGGATAAATTTGATGGGGACTCTAAGTTTTGCCGTGGCTTTCTTTCCCAATGTTCCCTGCATCTGGAGATGATGTCGGACCTATTTCCCACTGAAAGGTCTAAGGTGGCTTTCGTAGTCAGCCTTCTGTCCGGAAAAGCCCTGTCATGGGCCACACCGCTCTGGGACCGCAATGACCCCGTCACTGCCTCTGTACACTCCTTCTTCTCGGAAATCCGAAGTGTCTTTGAGGAACCTGCCCGAGCCTCTTCTGCTGAGACTGCCCTGTTGAACCTGGTCCAGGGTAATTCTTCCGTTGGCGAGTATGCCGTACAATTCCGTACTCTTGCTTCAGAATTGTCCTGGAATAATGAGGCCCTCTGCGCGACCTTCAAAAAAGGCCTATCCAGCAACATTAAAGATGTTCTGGCCGCACGAGAAATTCCTGCTAATCTACATGAACTTATTCACCTAGCCACTCGCATTGACATGCGTTTTTCCGAAAGGCGTCAGGAACTCCGCCAAGATATGGACTCTGTTCGCACGAGGCGTTTCTTCTCCTCGGCTCCTCTCTCCTCTGGTCCCCTGCAATCTGTTCCTGTGCCTCCCGCCGTGGAGGCTATGCAGGTCGACCGGTCTCGCCTGACACCTCAAGAGAGGACACGACGCCGTATGGAGAACCTCTGCCTGTACTGTGCTAGTACCGAACACTTCCTGAGAGATTGTCCTATCCGTCCTCCCCGCCTGGAAAGACGTACGCTGACTCCGCACAAAGGTGAGACAGTCCTTGATGTCTACTCTGCTTCTCCACGTCTTACTGTGCCTGTGCGGATGTCTGCCTCTGCCTTCTCCTTCTCTACAGTGGCCTTCTTGGACTCTGGATCTGCAGGAAATTTTATTTTGGCCTCTCTCGTCAACAGGTTCAACATCCCGGTGACCAGTCTCGCCAGACCCCTCTACATTAATTGTGTAAATAATGAAAGATTGGACTGTACCATACGTTTCCGCACGGAGCCCCTTCTTATGAGCATCGGATCTCATCATGAGAGGATTGAACTTTTGGTCCTCCCCAATTGCACCTCGGAAATTCTCCTTGGACTTCCCTGGCTTCAACTTCATTCCCCTACCCTGGATTGGTCCACTGGGGAGATCAAGAGTTGGGGGTCCTCTTGTTCCAAGAACTGTCTAAAACCGGTTCCCAGTAACCCTTGCCGTAACTCTGTGGTTCCTCCAGTAACCGGTCTCCCTAAGGCCTATATGGACTTCGCGGATGTTTTCTGCAAAAAACAAGCTGAGACTCTACCTCCTCACAGGCCTTATGATTGCCCTATCGACCTCCTCCCGGGCACTACTCCACCCCGGGGCAGAATTTATCCTCTCTCTGCCCCAGAGACTCTTGCCATGTCCGAATACGTCCAGGAGAATCTAAAAAAGGGCTTTATCCGTAAATCCTCCTCTCCTGCCGGAGCCGGATTTTTCTTTGTGTCCAAAAAAGATGGCTCCCTACGTCCTTGCATTGACTACCGCGGTCTTAATAAAATCACGGTTAAGAACCGCTACCCCTTACCCCTCATCTCTGAACTCTTTGATCGCCTCCAAGGTGCCCACATCTTCACTAAATTGGACTTAAGAGGCGCCTATAACCTCATCCGCATCAGAGAGGGGGACGAGTGGAAAACGGCATTTAACACCAGAGATGGACACTTTGAGTATCTGGTCATGCCCTTTGGACTGTGCAACGCCCCTGCCGTCTTCCAAGACTTTGTCAATGACATTTTTCGTGATCTGTTATACTCCTGTGTTGTTGTATATCTGGACGATATCCTAATTTTTTCTGCCAATCTAGAAGAACACCGCCAGCATGTCCGTATGGTTCTTCAGAGACTTCGTGACAACCAACTCTATGCCAAAATTGAGAAATGTCTGTTTGAATGCCAATCTCTTCCTTTTCTAGGATATTTGGTCTCTGGCCAGGGACTACAGATGGATCCAGACAAACTCTCTGCCGTCTTAGATTGGCCACGCCCCTCCGGACTCTGTGCTATCCAACGCTTTTTGGGGTTCGCCAATTATTACAGGCAATTTATTCCACATTTTTCTACCATTGTGGCTCCTATCGTGGCTTTAACCAAAAAAAATGCTGATCCCAAGTCCTGGCCTCCTCAAGCAGAAGACGCCTTTAAACGACTCAAGTCTGCCTTTTCTTCGGCTCCCGTCCTCTCCAGACCTGACCCTTCCAAACCCTTCCTATTGGAGGTTGATGCCTCCTCAGTGGGAGCTGGAGCTGTTCTTCTACAAAAAAATTCTTCCGGGCATGCTGTCACTTGTGGTTTTTTCTCTAGGACCTTCTCTCCAGCGGAGAGGAACTACTCCATCGGGGATCGAGAGCTTCTAGCCATTAAATTAGCACTTGAGGAATGGAGGCATCTGCTGGAGGGATCAAGTTCTCCTGTTATTATCTACACCGACCACAAGAACCTCTCCTACCTCCAGTCTGCCCAACGGCTGAACCCTCGCCAGGCCCGGTGGTCTCTGTTCTTTGCCCGATTTAATTTTGAGATTCACTTTCGTCCTGCCGATAAGAACATTAGGGCCGATGCTCTCTCTCGTTCCTCGGATGCCTCAGAAGTTGAACTCTCTCCGCAACACATCATTCCACCTGACTGCCTGATCTCCACTTCTCCTGCCTCCATCAGGCAGACTCCTCCAGGAAAGACCTTTGTTTCTCCTCGCCAACGCCTCGGAATCCTCAAATGGGGTCACTCCTCCCATCTCGCAGGTCATGCGGGTATCAAGAAATCTGTGCAACTCATCTCCCGCTTCTATTGGTGGCCGACTCTGGAGACGGATGTTGCGGACTTTGTGCGAGCCTGCACTATCTGTGCCCGGGATAAGACTCCTCGCCAGAAGCCCGCTGGTTTTCTTCATCCTCTGCCTGTCCCCGAACAGCCTTGGTCTCTGATTGGTATGGATTTTATTACTGATTTACCCCCTTCCCGGGGCAACAC
The DNA here is from genome assembly GCF_029499605.1 of Hyla sarda. Taxonomy (NCBI): domain Eukaryota; kingdom Metazoa; phylum Chordata; class Amphibia; order Anura; family Hylidae; genus Hyla; species Hyla sarda. The sequence goes on from NC_079193.1 coordinate 14,883,867, forward strand.
TGTTATTTGGGTGGTCGTTGATCGATTCTCCAAAATGGCACATTTCATCCCTCTTCCTGGTCTTCCTTCTGCGCCTCAGTTGGCTAAACAATTTTTTGTACACATTTTTCGTCTTCACGGGTTGCCTACGCAGATTGTCTCGGATAGAGGCGTCCAATTCGTGTCTAAATTCTGGAGGGCTCTCTGTAAACAACTCAAGATTAAATTAAATTTTTCTTCTGCTTATCATCCCCAGTCCAATGGACAAGTAGAAAGGATTAACCAGATCTTGGGTGATTATTTGCGACATTTTGTTTCCTCCCGCCAGGATGACTGGGCAGATCTCCTCCCATGGGCCGAATTCTCGTATAACTTCAGGGTCTCTGAGTCTTCCTCCAAATCCCCATTTTTCGTGGTGTACGGCCGTCACCCTCTTCCCCCCCTCCCTACTCCCTTGCCCTCTGGTCTGCCCGCTGTGGATGAAATTTCTCGTGACCTTTCCATCATATGGAGAGAGACCCAAAATTCTCTCTTACAGGCTTCTTCACGCATGAAGAAGTTCGCGGATAAGAAAAGAAGAGCTCCCCCCGTTTTTTCCCCTGGAGACAAGGTATGGCTCTCCGCTAAATATGTCCGCTTCCGTGTCCCTAGCTACAAGTTGGGACCACGCTATCTTGGTCCTTTCAAAATTTTGTGTCAAATTAATCCTGTCTCTTATAAACTTCTTCTTCCTCCCTCTCTTCGTATCCCTAATGCCTTTCACGTCTCTCTTCTCAAACCACTCATCCTCAACCGTTTTTCTCCCAAATCTGTTCCTCCCACTCCTGTTTCCGGCTCCTCGGACATCTTCTCGGTCAAAGAAATTTTAGCTGCCAAAAAGGTCAGAGGAAAAAATTTTTTTTTAGTGGACTGGGAGGGTTGTGGTCCTGAAGAGAGATCCTGGGAACCTGAGGACAACATCCTAGACAAAAGTCTGCTCCTCAGGTTCTCAGGCTCTAAGAAGAGGGGGAGACCCAAGGGGGGGGGTACTGTTACGCCGAGCGCTCCGGGTCCCCGCTCCTCCCCGGAGCGCTCGCTTCACTCTCCCCGCGGCAGCGCTCCGGTCACGTCCTCTGACCCGGGGCGCTGCGATTCCGCTGCCAGCCGGGATGCGATTCGCGATGCGGGTAGCGCCCGCTCGCGATGCGCACCCCGGCTCCCCTACCTGACTCGCTCTCCGTCTGTTCTGTCCCGGCGCGCGCGGCCCCGCTCCCTAGGGCGCGCGCGCGCCGGGTCTCTGCGATTTAAAGGGCCACTGCGCCGCTGATTGGCGCAGTGGTCCCAATTAGTGTGTTCACCTGTGCACTTCCCTATATCACCTCACTTCCCCTGCACTCCCTTGCCGGATCTTGTTGCCTTAGTGCCAGTGAAAGCGTTCCTTGTGTGTTCCTTGCCTGTGTTTCCAGACCTTCTGCCGTTGCCCCTGACTACGATCCTTGCTGCCTGCCCCGACCTTCTGCTACGTCCGACCTTGCTTTTGCCTACTCCCTTGTACCGCGCCTATCTTCAGCAGCCAGAGAGGTGAGCCGTTGCTAGTGGATACGACCTGGTCACTACCGCCGCAGCAAGACCATCCCGCTTTGCGGCGGGCTCTGGTGAAAACCAGTAGTGGCTTAGAACCGGTCCACTAGCACGGTCCACGCCAATCCCTCTCTGGCACAGAGGATCCACTACCTGCCAGCCGGCATCGTGACAGCCACCTCACACCATTACTGACCCACCGCCAAACTTGCCATGTTGGAGGATGTTGCAGGCAGCAGAACATTCTCCACACTGTCTCCAGACTGTCACGTCTGTCACATGTGCTCAGTGTGAACCTGCTTTCATCTGTGAAGAGCACAGGGCACCAGTGGTGAATTTGCCAATCTTGGTGTTCTCTGGCAAATGCCAAATGTCCTGCACGGTGTTGGGCTGTAAGCACAACCCCCACCTGTGGATGTCGGGCCCTCATACCACCCTCATGGAGTCTGTTTCTGACCGTTGAGTGGACACATGCACATTTGTGGCCTGCTGGAGGTCATTTTGCAGGGCTCTGGCAGTGCTCCTCCTGCTCCTGCTTGCACAAAGGCGGAGGTAGCGGTCCTGCTGCTGGGTTGTTTCCCTCCTCCGGCCTCCTCCATGTCTCCTGATGTACTGGCCTGTCTCCTGGTAGGGCCTCCATGCTCTGGACACTACGCTGACAGACACAGTAAACCTTCTTGCCACAGCTCGCATCAATGTGCCATCCTGGATGAGCTGCACTACCTGAGCCACTTGTGTGGGTTGTAGACTCCGTCTCATGCTACCACTAGAGTGAAAGCACTGCCAGGATTCAAAAGTGACCAAAACATCAGCCAGAAAGCATAGGAACTGAGAAGTGGTCTGTGGTCACCACCTGCAGAACCATTCCTTTATTGGGGGTGTCTTGCTAATTGCCTATAATTTCCACCTGTTGTCTGTTCCATGTGAAATTGATTGTCAATCAGTGTTCTTCCTGAGTGGACAGTGGGATTCCACACAAGTGTCAGTGACTTGGAGTTACATTGTGGTGTTTAAGTGTTCCCTTTATTATTTTGAGCAGTGTATATATCACTCGACATTGTACCCACTTTGAACCTTTTGTATTTGGAGCCGGAAGCTCCCTTTACTATTGACAACCTAGTGCGTGTGTTACGTTATGTACTCGTTGCACAATGTTATCGTTATATTTTCTTGTTCTTAAAAATTGAATAGAAATATTGACACAGAAATGTTTTTACCCTTTAAGAATTTAAATCTGGCTGACATTTACCCTCCCCCTCTACCCCAACAATTGTCATTCCCTTCATGCGTACGACTCTACCATGTGGTCTACTCCCCTCCATTATATTCCACAGCCCCTAATACTCTGGCTTTTCTAAGGATCACATCCCTATCTTGTTCCTGGTGTTCCTCCCGGCACTGTCTTTTTCCCAGGTACTCCGTGGGCCCTCCCCACTCCAAAGCCTGAGACAAAACCTCTTTCCCAATTGTTTCTTTTATCCAACATATTCATGTAAAATTCTGATATGTTGTCTCCTTCTATTCCTTCGGGGAAACCATCCATTCTAATGTTGTTACGTCTGGAGTGATCCTCCACATCTATTAGTTTCTCTTTTTCATGATCATTTTCTGTTTTATCATTTTTTTATTCTTTCTTAAGGGTCTTCACTTTTTCCTCAAGTAGACGAACCTCTATGTCTGATATTTTCTCTCGTAAGGTCCCCAAGTCGTTTGGAATAAGATATATATCTGTTGAGTCCCCACCAACCTGCCTCTTCAGTTCAGTTATAGCTGAATTGATCTTAACTACTTCAGCCAGAATTTCTCCCAGGACCTGGGGGGAGTCCACTGATTTACCCGGTTCCTCTCTATTTTCCTCTATCTCCAGGACTGAAAATCTGGATCCTGTCTTTATTGGAGAATTCTCTTTTTGAGTACGGATTTTAATTCCCTGCATTGGGGATTTCCAGAGTTTGTCTATTTTCCCTGTCCCAACTTTCTCTCTATTTGGGGAGTTTCCCCCTCTCCAGTGCCTCATTTAGCCTCACTCACCCCTTCGCGTGTCTGCAGATGATTGGTACATGCCAAACACTGCACCACAACCCAGACGTCCCTGCTCCAACCCCTTCAGAACCTGCCGTCCTGGCTGTCGTGGGTCCGCTTATTCGCACCGTTTATCTGCCCATCGCCATTTGCGTACCAGCTGAACGGCTACAGATGGGGGTGTCCATCCTCGCGGCTGTCCCATCACTCCTCGTAAGCATATCAGCCCGGGTGCCAAGCATGGCACAGTCAGTTTGCCAGCAAACCACATCCGCCAACAGGGGCAGTCCCTCACCGGATTCCCTGGCAGCACCACAAGTATCAGCCTTTCTTCCACCGGCTCCTTTCTCGAGGTCTATAGTCCCTGCAGCTATCCAGCCCAGGTCTCCAGGCATCTGCCATGGTCTGGGAGGGGGGGGGAGTGGCGGAGCCACCGGGTCCAGGAAGCGAGGCAACCTACATCCTGCCGCAATCACACCTCTTTTTTTTTTCTTTGTTTTTCTTTTTTGTTGGTTCTTTACATAAATGAGTATTAAGATCTATGTATGGAACATCAGGGGCATGGCAGATAAAGTTAAAAAAAGTGTGCTATTTATGATATGGTCAATAAGCGACAGTGAGGATCATCACAGTGAGGATCAAAAGTTTGGGCACCCCAGGTAAAAAGTTGTATTAATGTGCATAAAGAAGACAAGGAAAGATGAAAAAATCTCCAAAAGGCATCAAATTACAGATTAGACATTCTTATAATATGACAACAAAAGTTAGGTTTTATTTCCATCATTTACACTTTCAAAATAACAGAAAACAAAAAAAATGGCGTCTGCAAAAGTTTGGGCACCCTGCAGAGTTAATATCTTGTACTGCCCCCTTTGCCAAGTATCACAGCTTGTAAACGCTTTTTGTAGCCAGACAAGAGTCTTTCAATTCTTGTTTGAGGTATCTTTGCCCATTCTTCCTTACAAAAGTCTTCCAGTTCTTTGAGATTTCTGGGCTGTCTGTCATGCACTGCTCTTTTAAGGTTTAACCATAGATTTTCAATTATGTTGAGGTCAGGAGATTGTGAAGGCCATGGCAAAACCTTCAGTTTACGCCTCTTGATGTAATCCCCCGTGTGTTTAGGATCATTATCCATTTGTAGAAGCCATCCTCTCTTTAACTTCAGCTTTTTCACAGATGGCATCAAGTTAGCATCCAAAATTTGCTGAAATGTTATTTATCCATTTTTCCTTCTACTCGTGAGATGTTCCCTGTGCCACTGGCTGCAATACAACCCCAAAGCATGATTGATCCACCCACATGCTTAACAGTTGGACAGAGGTTCATTTCATTAAAATCTGTTCCCCTTCTTCTCCAAACGTACCTTTGCTTATTCCGGCCTAAAAGTTCAATTTTAAGCTCATCGGTCCATAGATTTTTGTGGTGAGGACGTAGAAGACCAGATTTGTACAAGTATCTCTTTATAGTGGAATAATTTACCACAACTCCAGTGTTTGCCAGATTTTTCTGGAGGCATTGTGCAGTCAAACGTGGGTTTTGAATTGTTTTTCTCACAATCCTGCGAGCTGCTCTGTCTGATATTTTTCTTGGTCTTCCAGATCTTGCTTTAACTTCCACTGTTCCTGATGACTGTTCCTGATGACTGTTGGACTTGATGGACGTATGTCTTTTTTCAACCATACTAACTATGTAACTATGTAACTTAATTACATTCCAATCAGAGGATATTGACATCTGAAAACATTTTGCTATCTTCTTATAGCCTTCTCCAGCTTTGTGAGCGTCAACTATTTTCAGTTTCAGATTTCTAGACAACTGCTTAGAAGAACCCATGGTGCTGATTGTTGGGGCAAGGTCAGATGAGTCTGGGCATTTAAAACCTTTGAGATTGACATCACCTGGTCTTCCTAGATGATGATTGAGAACAATTCATTACACTGGCAGGTCTCAGCTTTGCAAAGGGGACAGTGCATGCTATAAATTCTGCAGGGTGCCCAAACTTTTGCAGATGCCATTTTTTTGTTTTCTGTTATTTTGAAAGTGTAAATGATGGAAATAAAATCTAACTTTTGTTGACATATTATAAGAATGTCCAATCTGTAATTTGATGCCTTTTGGAGATTTTTCCATCTTTCCTTGGCTTCTGCATGCACATTAAAGGACATCTGCAGCGTGATTAACACTTATCCCCTATCCACAGGATAAGGGATAAGTGTTTGATCGTGGGGGGTCTGACCGCTGGGACCCCCTGTGATCTCCTGTACGGGGCCGCGGCTGTCCCGTGCAGGGGGCGTGCCGGCCGCAGCATGATGTTGCGGCCGGCACGCCTCCTCCATACATCTCTATTGGAGAGGCGGGGAGGCAGTGTTCGTGCCTCCCCGTCTCCCCCATTGAACTGTATGGGGACGGGGAGGAGACGTGGCGTCACCGTCGACCTCTAGGTCGACGCTGCGCACCTTAGCGCTCACAATGAGCGCTAATGGCAGCACCCCGTTAGGGAGATCGCGAGGGGGTCCCAGCGGTCCCCCGCAATGAAACACTTATCCCCTATCCTGTGGATAGGGGATAAGTGTCATACCGCTGCAGTTGTCCTTTAATACAATGTTTTTACCTGGGTTGCCCAAACTTTTGATCCCCACTGTATATGTTTGCTAGAAACCCATAGGGATAGGGATAAAATGAGAATATTAAGAAAAGATGGGCTAAATATGAGTTTAACTCGAATTTATCCTCTTACTCATTGGGAGTTTTTGTCTTTATTCATAGATCCATTCCAGTGGAAGTAATAAATGAAAAAATGATAGATATGGAAGATTTGTATTCTTACTTGTTAAATGGGAAGGAAAATGAACAGTCCTGGCAATCATTTATATAGCACCCCATTTAGAACAACTATTTTAGTTCAATTATTAAAGTTTTGCATGGGGAACATATATCAAGGCCTCTGGATTATGGGCGACCTGAATTTTGTGATGGACGAGAAATCTGATAGGTATTCAGCGAGAGGGAAAAAAAGTCTGGGAGAATCCCCACTGAGGTGTTTTTGTAGAGAAGTCGACTGGCTTGATGTGTGGAGAATTCTTAACCCAAATAACCAGCAATACTCCTGTTTTAGCACATTGCACAATTCAGCCTCGCGCATAGATCCATGCTTAAAGGGGTATTCCGCTGCTCAGCGTTTGGAACGAAATGTTCCGAATGCTTAGAGCCGGCGCCAAGAGCTCGTGACGTCATAGCCCCACCCCCTAATGATGTCACGCCCGGCCCCCTCAATGCAAGTCTATGGGAGGGGACATGATGGCTGTCACGCCCCCTCCCATAGACTTGCATTGAGGGGGTGGGGCATGACATCATGAGGGGCGGGGCTATGACATCACAAGCTCCCTGCACCGGCTCTAAGCGTTCGGAACATTTTGTTCCAAACGCTGAGCTGCGGAGTACCCCTTTAAGTGATCAGCGCTCCTTAAATCTTACTAGGAAAGCAACTTATGGGGCAAAATCTATTTCGGACTATTGTCCACTGCTAATAGAACTGGGGAAGGTACAATAGATAAGGAAGCCTTCCAATTTTACTGGATGGAAATTGTTGGGGAGGGGAAATGATTTGTTGAGGAATTAAAATTCTTTCTGGCAGATTAATCAAAATTCTACCTCCCTCTTGATTGTGTGCAGGTCCATCCCTAAAGGACAGGCAAACCAAGAAATAGCTTGGGGCCCCGAGCTGGCCTGGGGCCCCAAGCAGAGCCAGTGCGTGTTGTGCTTCCTATAAGGCTGCAGCTGCCTGAGCGCTCTATAGAGATCCTCATGCGGCTGCAGAACTCCTGCTCACCTCCCGAGTTCCTACCCTTCCCTGTAGCGTGGCCGAGCTCCTCTTCCTCCTGGCTGTCAGTCCGGCCGGGTACCGCGTGGTACAGGAGATTCAGTTTCCTGTTCCCTGCCGGACTGACAGGAAGTGTTCAGACTGAGTGACAGCCAGGAGGTGGAGGAGCTCGGCCTCGCTACAGGGAAGGGGAGGAGCCGGAGGAGGTAACTGAGAACATAGGTAGGGTAGGGAGGGGGAAAAAACATAGAGGGAGGGGGGAGTAAGAGGGACACAGGGAAGGGGGCCTCCTTGTCTATTTTGCTTGGGGCCCCCAAATTCCTTCAATTCCTGGTTGTGTGGGAATGTATGAAGGCCTTCTTGAGAGGGCTCTATAAAAAAAAGGAGAGAAAAGAAAAGGCTTTACAGCAAAAGACAATAATTTAAAACAAAAGGTTGAAATACTCTCGGGGGGGATATAGATAACATAGATACATCAAGAAGCACGAGATGAATGCGCAGCTTTCATTATGGAGAACACTGATCATACTGTAAAGTTAAATTTAAAGGGCAATTTTCAGAGACGGAAACCAAATAAGAAAACACAAAAAGAAAATCAGGAAATTAATCTCTTGAGAAATAGTGAGGGGGAGATCATAAGAGAGAGGGAAAGTATAGAACAAGAACTTGTAAACTTCTACTCAACTCTAAACCATTCTGAAAATCAGGCCACAAGGGAAGATATAAATTAATTTTTGAAAAAAATTTAATTTCAAAGATTAACAGAAACTCATAGAAAACATTTAGGAGAACCAGTAACTGTGGAAGAATTACAAATGGCGCTAAAATCTATTTCTGGGAACACCTGTCCAGGTCCACACGGCCTCCCATTTCTAATATGTCGAGAGTTTTCGTCTTTCTTACTACCCAAGATGCAAATGGTTTTTAAGGAATCCTTAAGGGAGGGCTCATTGCCAGAATCTATGAGATTAGTAAATATTATATTAATTAAAAAAACAGGGTAAAGATGAGTTGGACAGGGGTTCATACCGTCCTATCTCTCTACTAAACACTGATATAAAACTCATAGCAAAAGTCTTAACAACCAAACTGAATGGAGCGGTGGAAAAAATAGTTGGGAAGGAACAATGTGGGTTTATGCCAGGAAGGACTGTTCATGGTAATACAAAAAGTGTATGAAACTGTCCAGTGCTCCCGGGGGCGGGCACACTCCATCCTGTCTTTAGATGCCACCAAGGTGTTCGACAGGGTGGAGTGGGACTACCTCTGGGCTGTACTGGACAGAATTGGGCTGGGAGAGGGATTTATAGCCTATATAACACTTCTTTATAACCAACCGTTGGCAAGTATTCTAATAAACGGTATTCCATCAGGTACATTCAGTCTGAGCAGAGGGACTAGCAGGGCCAGATTAAGGCTGCCTGGAAGACGGAGCACTTCATTATGATGCCCCCGACAGTTCCCCCACATTAGGTGCAGTACAGTTCCCCCACATTAGGTGCAGTACAGTTCCCCCACATTAGGTGCAGTACAGTTCCCCCACATTAGGTGCAGTATAGTTACCCCACATTAGGTGCAGTATAGTTCCCCCCATTAGGTTGTAGTTCCCCCACATTAGGTGCAGTACAGTTCCCCCACATTAGGTGCAGTACAGTTCCCCCACATTAGGTGCAGTATAGTTCCCCACATTAGGTGCGGTATAGTTCCCCCCATTAGGTTGTAGTTCCCCCACATTAGGTGCAGTATAGTTCCCCCACATTAGGTGCAGTATAGCTCCCCACATTAGGTGCAGTATAGTTCCCCACATTAGGTGCAGTATACAGTAGTCCCCCACATTAGGTGCAGTATAGTTCCCCCCATTAGGTTGTAGTTCCCCCTCATTAGGTGCAGTACAGTTCCCCCACATTAGGTGCAGTATAGTTCCCCCACAGACGTACAGTCTTCAGCCATATACAGTGTATGGCTGGAGGCTGTGTGCCTATTTATTGCCCCACTTCAGTGTTCCGACCACGGCTTCGGGGTCACAATCTACTGCTATGGCCTATTGGCCATAGCAGTAGGTCCTGGGACCGGAGGTCGGAACACTGAAGATGACGTGCCGGTGCTGGTGCTGGATATTTACCATGCGCGCGTCCTCCTCACTGCTCCACTCCACTCTGCTCTTCTCCTATGGGCGCACGCACGGGACGTCAGTGACGTCCCTGCGTGCGCTACCCCCCAGCGGACCCTGCGTTTTTCAAGTCAACATGGGGCTGCAGAGAGGTAACATCCTTGTGTCCTGAAAAGATTTTTCGAGACACAGGGATGTTCCAAATGTGACGGGGGGCCCCCCTGCGTACAAGGGTCACCGGAGCAGGCGCTCCATGAGCTCCAATGATGATCTGGCCCTGGGGACAAGGCAGGGGTGCCCACTCTCACCCCTATTATTTGCTCTTTAAATTGAACCCCTTGCAGTTTGGGTTAAGTAATTTGTTTGATGGGTTTGGAGTAAGAGGGAAAGAAAACAGAATACTGTTATCCGCAGATGATGTTCTTATGTTTATTAATCAACCTGACACGGCAATGCCACTTATAAAGAAGATATGTGATTATCTGGGGAAAATCTCCGGTCTTGAAATTAACTGGGCGAAGTCCTCCCTGCTGCCAATAAATGAAGATCTTGAAATAAGGTTAGGTAATTTAAAGATATTGAAAAAAGGGGAGACCTTTACTTATTTAGGGGTAAATATTTCATCAGAAATTAGTAAATTTGTTCAATTAAAGGAAATCTGTCAGCTTGCTCCCCCCGCACTAACCAGCGGTACTGGCTGAGTGCGTGGGACGCTGTTCAGTTTGATGCCTGCCGTGCCCAGATCCGTCCCGCCGTTCGGCTGAAATTTTCGCTTTTCCGCAGTGCCGCCCAACTCATCAATATTCCTCCCCTCCCTCCGCCTCTCCCTCTTCATTACAGAGTGGGGAGAAGAGGGAGAGGCAGAGGGAGGGGAGGAATATTGATGAGTTGGGCGGCACTGCGGACGAGCGGTGCTGACGTCAGAGTGCCAGTAACCCCGCCTGTGCCAGTTAGCACCTAATTAGCATATACAGAAAAAAAAAGATTTCGGCCAAACGGCAGGATGGATCCGGGAACGGTATGCATCAAACTGATCAGCGTCCCCTGCACTACCAGCCAGTACCACTAGTTAGTGCGGGGGGGAGCAAGCTGACAGTTTTCCTTTATTTATTGTACCATTTATCAATAATCTGAAATGAGGAATTAATGTGTGGAATAAGATGCCCTTCAGTATGTCTGATAGAATAGCAATAATAAACATGGTGGCATTACCGCAGATTTTGTTTTTGTTTAATGCTGCACCAATATGGATTAATGAGATCTGGTACAAAAAAATTTAAGTTTTGTTAGGAAAGCTGATTTGGGGAAAAAAACGTTTTCGACTAAAATACAAATATTTTACCCAAATTTGGGATAAAGGGGGCACCAGCCTACCCAATTTGAGACTGTATTATATTGTAGTGCAGATCCTCAAATGGATAGATTGGAGAAATTCAGAACTACTGAGTGGGATTATATTAGAGGTTGGGGTAAGTAATATTTTTGAACTTTTGGAAACAGGTGAACTGGGATGGACTTAAAGGGTACTCTGGTGGAAAACTTTTTTTTTTTTTTTTTTTTTTTTTTTTATCAACTGGTGCCAGGAAGTTAAACAGATTTGTAAATTACTTCTATTAAAAAATCTTAATCCTTCCAGTGCTTATTAGCTGTTGAATACTACAGAGGAAATTCTTTTCTTTTTGGAACACAGAGCTCTCTGTTGACATCATGAGCACAGTGCTCTCTGCTGACATCTCTGTCCATTTTAAGAACTGTAGCAGTAGGAGAGAATCCCCATAGCAAACATATGCTGCTCTGGACAGTTCCTAAAATGGACAGAGATGTCAGCAGAGAGCACTGTGCTCGTGATGTCAGCAGAGAGCACTGTGTTCCAAAAAGAAAAAGAATTTCCTCTGTAGTATTCAGCAGCTAATAAGTACTGGAAGGATTACGATTTTTTTTAATAGAAGTCATTTATAAATCTGTTTAACTTTCTGCCACCAGTTGATTTAAAAAGAAATAAAAAAAGTTTTCCACCGGAGTACCCCTTTAAAGAAAAATAATTATTTTACTATGTGCAACTACAGTTTTCAGTAAGTAAAACAATACATAAAGAGATTTTTAAGGTGTATAGACACGTGGGATTGGAAGCACTCTTGCACATGGTAAAGATGAAAATAATTGAATTTTGGTAGGTAAGAAATGGTTAAAAGCGGTAGACCCACTATCTGAGAATAGCTGGAGTAAAATCTGGCTAAGTGCCCAAAATGCGTCATTAAACATGGAGCATAGACTAAAGCAGTTTCGGCTCCTGCATAAAGTATACTATGCCCCATATGATTTAATTAAAGGGGTTATCCAGGAAAAAAAACTTTTTAAATATATATATAAATTAGTAGAAGTACGCAGCACACAATCCAAGTAAATGAAAAAGGTGAAGTTTTATTCCATAAACAGGTGAAAGTTATATATATATCAACTGGCTCCAGAAAGTTAAACAGATTTGTAAATTACTTCTATTAAAAAATCTTAATCCTTTCAGTACTTATGAGCTTCTGAAGTTAAGGTTGTTCTTTTCGGTCTAAGTGCTCTCTGATGACACGTGTCTCAGGAACCGCCCAGTTTAGAAGAGGTTTGCTATGGGGATTTGCTTCTAAACTGGGCGGTTCCCGAGACACGTGTCATCAGAGAGCACTTAGACAGAAAAGAACAACCTTAACTTCAGAAGCTCATAAGTACTGAAAGGATTAAGATTTTTTAATAGAAGTAATTTACAAATTTGTTTAACTTTCTGGAGCCAGTTGATATATATAAAAAAGTGTTTTCCTGGATAACCCCTTTAATAAAAATAATAAAGAAATTAAAAAAACTTAAATCAGGGAAATGTCAAAATCTCAAGAATTTTAAAACCTCTAGACATTTTTTAATTTTTAATCTAAAAATTTACGAATCTCAAAAAAAAAAAAAAATTAAATAAAAAACCAGTAACTTGAATTGGAGGCAGATTGTCTTCTGATTTTAGGCAATTTTCATTCTGGAATCAATACCAAAATCCAACTCAAATCTATAACTGTTTTGCAGTATTTCTGGCCCAAAAACCGCCATGTAGCGAGTTTAATTATTATTATTTTTTTTTTTTTTACAAAAAATGCTATGTGAGTTTCCAGCCCGAGGCTTGGTTTCCAAATATTTGTTGTACAAAACTCCACCCAAAAACGACACTTAGTTACCGCACTGCATTTTTTCCGTGGCAAGAACACAGTGACCAGATGTAAAGGGGTACTCCGCTGCTAGATATGTTATCACCTACCCAAAGGATGGGGGATAACATGCCTGATCGCGGGGGTCCGGCCGCGGCACCCCAGTCATCTGATTCTACGAAGCGAACTCCGCTCCATGCCGGATGACTGGCGAACACAGCCGCCATGCCCCTCCATTCATGTCTATGGGAGGAAGCATGACGGCTGTGTACTAGCTGTCCCGCCCCCTCCCATAGACATGAATCGAGGGGGCGTGACCTTACATCCCCAGGCCAGATCGTGGGCGGGGGGTCCCGCGGCCAGACCCCACCCCCGCGTTCAGAGATGTTTTCCCCTATGGCAGTGGTCTTCAACCTGCGCACCTCCAGATGTTGCAAAAATACAACTCCCAGCATGCCCGGACAGCCAACGGCTGTCCGGGCATGCTGGGAGTTGTATTTTTACAACATCTGGAGGTCCGCACGTTGGAGACCACTGTCTTGGGGATAACATCTATAGGGGCGAAGTACCCCTTTAAAGGGGTACTCCACTGGAAAACATTTTGTCTTAAATTAACTGGTGCCAGAAAGTTAAACAGATTTGTAAATGACTTCTATTAAAAAATCTTAATCCTTCCAGTAGTTATCAGCTGCCGTATGATCCACAGGAAGTTGTTTTCTTTTTGAATTTCCTTTCCGCCTGACCACAGTGCCCTCTCAGCGCTGACACCTCTGTCCATTTTAGGAACTGCCCAGAGTAGTAACAAATCCCCATAGCAAAACCTCTCCTGCTCTGGACAGTTCCTAAAATGGACAGAGGTGTCAGCAGAGAGTACTGTGGTCAGGTAGAAAGGAAATTCGAAAAGAAAAGAACTTCCTGTGCAACATTTAGCAGCTGATAACTACTGGAAGGATTAAGATTTTTTTTAATAGAAGTCATTTACAAATCTGTTTAACTTTCTGGCACCAGTTGATTAAAAAAAAACAAATGTTTTCCAGTGGAGTACCCCTTTAAGTAAAAGTCAAAATGACATTATGAAACATCATACCCACTTGTCATTTTCTTCCTAAACATTTATGCATTTATTCACTCTTCTTTTTCCAAAATTGCACAATGCTGACATTATTATTATTATAATTTTTTATTGTTTTTTAAGAAATTCTTAGAAGTCTATGGGAAACAAAAGAAGCCACCTTCATTTCATGAAAGAACATGGGATCTGGGGGGGGGGGGGGGGTTGGTTGTTCTTTGGGTTCTTCTGCTCTGTAAAGGGTTCAATGGAGGCAACAAGCCTCAGACGGTTCACGCCCCAGCAACAGCCGATGAAATGTTTAAAAATTTTTTTCCCATATGGAAAATTTTCCATTGTCTTAAAGGGGTATTCCAGGCCAAAACTTTTTTTTATATATATCAACTGGCTCCGGAAAGTTAAACAGATTTGTAAATTATTTCTATTAAAAAAATCTTAATCCTTCCAATAGTTATTAGCTTCTGAAGTTGAGTTGCTGTTTTCTGTCTAACTGCTCTCTGATGACTCACGTCCCGGGAGCTGTGCAGTTCCTATGGGGATATTCTCCCATCATGCACAGCTCCCGGGACGTGACATCATCATTGAGCAGTTAGACAGAAAACTTCAGAAGCTAATAACTATTGGAAGGATTAAGATTTTTTAATAGAAGTCATTTACAAATCTGTTTAACTTTCCGGAGCCAGTTGATATATATATATGTATATATAAAAAAAAAGGTTTTGCCTGGAATACCCCTTTAATTTTGTCTTTGATGCCCATTTACCCACAATGCATTCTGAATAGTGGTCAGAAGACAGACAGGATCCAATGCAAATGTCGTCTGTTATCAGTGACCGGCGAGGGGGACAATGGGTTTCCTGTAGCCATCAATAGCCTTCTGGCCAAGGTGTGAAGATAAACAAAAATGGTCTCCACCCCAAATTCTTGTAAGGCTCGTAATGTTCACACGTCAGAATCTCCGCATAAAGATGGGGAAATCCAGCCAAATGATGCGGACGCGGAATTCCGCATCTTTCCGCAAATTCTGCATAAATTCCACCTGAATTCTCCGTGTCCGGAAAATGGGGCTTTTCTTTCATTGCTCTGGTTACATTTTGTGCAGAATACGCACGTTTTCCGCACAAATTGCGCACAAAATCCTTATTTGGGTGGAGAAAAAAAAAAGCCCCATTGACTTCAATGGGATTCCACATCAGAATTCCACGCAAATTCAGGGTAGGACCTTTCTTTATGCGGAAGGCGGAAATCGGAATTTCCGCAGTGGAAAGACTGATGCGGAAATTCTACTGTGTGAATGGGACAGCGGAATCCCATTGAAGTGTATTGGCTCAAAATGTATGCTGAAATTAAAGGGGTTATCCAGAAAAAAAACTTTTTTTTTTTTTTTCTTAGATCAACTGGCTCCAGAAAGTTAAACAGATTTGTAAATTACTTCTATTGAAAAAATCGTAATCCTTCCAGTACTTATCAGCTGCGGAAGTTGAGTTGTTCTTTTCTGTCTAACTGCTCTCTGATGACACGTGTCTCGGGAGCTGTCCAGAGTAGGAGCGAATCCCCATAGCAAACCTCTTCTGCTCTGGACAGTTCCTGAGACAGACAGAGGTGTCAGCAGAGAGCACTGTTGTCAGACAGAAAAGAACTCAACTACAGCAGCTGATAACTATTGGAAGGATTAAGATTTTTTTTTATAGAAGTAATTTACAAATCTGTTTAACTTTCTGGAGCCAGTTGATATAAAACATTTTTTTTTCCTGGAATACCCCTTTAAATCAGGAATTTCCATCATGTGAACATAGCCTAACAAGGGTCTAACCCAATGTTACATCAACCAGGGTGACTCCAGCTGTTGCAAAACTAAAACTCTCAGCATGCCCGGACAGCCTTCGGCTGTCCGGGCATGCTGGGAGTTGTAGTTTTGCAACAGCTGGAGGCACACTAGGTTGGGAAACACTAGCCTAACCCTGGAGCCGTGTACACATATAACTCTGAAAATAAAAAAATAACACAGACAGATGGAATAGTCCTTACAGCTCCATTAGGCCCAAGGAGATGACCAGTGACTTAGGAGACTTGTGGGCTCGCTGGGACTTGTAGTGGACTTGGATAGAAGGCTGCAGACCCATGCTGAATTTAGACAGACTTGACTAGGACTGACTAGACTTCACCCCTTGTGTAGCTTACCAGGTTTTGACTAGTGATGAACAGCAGGGGCCATATTCGAATTTGCGATATTTCACAAATATATTCACGATTATTCGTCCTATGTTTGCGAAATTTGCATATTCGCTATGTTCATTCACTTTTTTTTTTCATGTGAAAATTTGCATAAAATTTGCATAAAAATGTGCATATTAAAAAAATAAAAAATAAAAAATAAAAAAAAACAGACCCACGTGATAGACCCGTATTCGCATGGAAATTTGCATTAAAAATTTGCATGTGAAAAAAAAGAATATTCGTCATTCCGAATATATAGCACTATATTCTAAATATTCGCAAAATCACAAAGTGCCGATATTCGCGATAAAAATTTGCATTGCGAATATTTGTGCTCAACACTAGTTTTGACGTTCACCTGTGGGGTACTTGGTGATCAAAGCGTGACTTGAAGCTTTGAGGGGTTAATGAGGGGTTAAAGGGGGACTCTGGTGGAAAACTGTTTTTTTTATTTTTATTTTTTAATCAACTGGTGCCAGAAAGTTAAACAGATTTGTAAATTACTTTTATTAAAAAAATCTTAATCCTTCCAGTACTTATTAGCTGCTGAATACTACAGAGGAAATTATTTTCTTTTTGGAACACAGAGCTCCCTGCTGACATCATGACCACAGTGCTCTCTGCTGACATCTCTGTCCATTTTAAGAACTGTCCAGAGCAGCATATGTTTGCTATGGGGATTCTCTCCTGCTCTGGACAGTTCTTAAAATGGACAGAGATGTCAGCAGAGAGCACCGTGGTTGTGATGTCAGCAGAGAGCTCTGTGTTCCAAAATAGAGAAGAATTTCCTCTGTAGTATTCAGCAGCTAATAAGTACTGGAAGGATTAAAGGGGTATTCCAGGAAAAAACTTTATATATATATATATATATATATATATATATATATATATCAACTGGCTCCAGAAAGTTAAACAGATTTGTAAATTACTTCTATTAAAAAATCTTAATCCTTTCAATAATTATCAGCTGCTGAAGTTGAGTTGTTCTTTTCTGTCTGCCAACAGTGCTCTCTGCTGACATCTCTGCTTGTCTCGGGAACTGCACAGAGTAGAAGAGGTTTGCTATGGGGATTTGCTTCTACTCTGGACAGTTCCCGAGACATGTCATCAGAGAGCACTTAGACATCAGCTCATAAATACTGAAAGGATTAAGATTTTTTAATAGAAGTCATTTACAAATTTGTTTAACTTTCTGGAGCCAGTTGATATATATATATATATATATATATATATATATATATATATATATATATAAAAGTTTTTTCCTGGATAACCCCTTTTAGATTTTTTAATAGAAGTAACTTTCTGGCACCAGTTGATTTGAAAAAAAAAAAAAGTTTTCCACCGGAGTACCCCTTTAATGTAAAGAGCGGGAGATAGAAGGGGTGGAGCGAGAAAGGGTAGACAGGAAGAGGAGGAGTCATTTGGGGAACGGAGCCGCGCGTCACAGACACGCCGGCATATGGCTCCGCCTCCAAAAATCACTACACACATAGGGCTGCCGCCGGAAAGCCCTGTGTGTATAGTGAGCAAGGGATACGCAGCGTATTTCCCGCTGCTGCCATAAATTTTGCGCAGCGTCAAATACGCTGCGTATACGCCCTGTGGGAATGCACCCTTAATGTGAATATTTATATAAACTTATGTGAAATGTTTAATAAAATTTGGTCCGCTGTGGCCGTTTCTACCACAAAGCAGGTGTCGGTGACTTGTTGTGAGGAGGGGGGGGGGGGGTGGTAGGTGAGCGGATCTAGACGATCCCCTAGTCAAGGAGTGCAACTCCTGTACTGGGTCACCACACTAAAAAAAAACTGTAGCAAGTTGTGTGTTCTATCTAGAGAGTGTTGTATCTATAGTCAATTCCTAATCGATCACATTTGATCTGAATGGTGAGTACGGTATTACAACTTGGCTGCAGAGCTGCAATACCACACACAACCTGAGAACAGGGGGTGGCGCTGTTTTGGAAGAAACCAGTGAGAGTCCTCTAGGACAGTGGTCTCTAAAAGGTGGCCCTGCAGATGTTGAAGAACTACAACTCCCAGCATGCCTGATAAGCCAAGTGCTGTTGTAGTTTTGCAACATCTGGAGGGCCACAGTTTGGAGACCCCTGTTCCAGAACATTCAGAAGTTGCTCCTGCCCCCCAGAGCAACATATGTAACATCCCCTCCTCTTAAGTAGTAGGGCGCCCTTTTGGCCCCTGAGATACTAGGACCCGATTCCTGTGCATCCCCTTCAGTGTTTCCCCCTTTTTTCTTCTTCTTCTGGGACTCTCTATAAATAGATGGATAACAATGGATACAATGAAATAATACGAGTGTAACAAAGTATTGGTCACATGCATTGACCAGGAATAGAAAAACAACAATTCACCCCAGAAAAAATAAAAAAATAAAAATAAAAAACAGCGCCCCCTTGTCTTCAGGTTGTGTGTGGTATTACAACTTGGCTCTATTCTCTTCAGTGAAACCAAGCTGCAATACTGCACAAAACCAGGACAGGACAGGACAGAGGTGGTTCTGTTTTTTGGGGGGGGAATAAATATGTTTGTATGTTCTAGAACAGTGGTTTCTAAAGTGTGGCCCTCAAGATGTTGCAAAACTACAATTCCCAGCATGCTGGGAGTTGTAGTTTTGTAACATCTGGAGGGGGGGGTCACAGTTTTGAGACTGCTCTAAACTTCGTGCAGTTGTTGTTCCTGCCCCCTAATGCAATATATTTAAACCCCCCTTTCCTCTTAAACAGTAGGGGCCCCTTATATAAAGACTCCTTCTTCTTTAATAGTAGGGGCTCCTTTGGGCCCTTCAGATACTGGGGTCTAATACCTGTGTATACTCCATCCCCCTCCAACCCCCGCCCCCGGCTCCTCTCTACCAGGGACCTAGTGTTTCCCTTCTGGGACTCTCTATAAATATAAGGATAACGACCGATACAATGTAACAATGATTCTGTGACAATGTATCAGTCAGTACTATAAAAACTACAATTTTTTCCCCCCTTAAAAACAGCGCCACTCCTGTCTTCAGGTTGTGTGCGGCATTACAACTTGGCTGGGACTTATAGTTTTGTAACATCTGGGGGCCACAGTTAGGAGACCCCTGCTCCGGAACACAAACACTCCCTGCCCCCTAATGCAACGTTAGTAACACCCTTCCCCTTTTTAAGTAGTAGGAGCCCCAAGCCTGTGTAACCCCTCCAGCTCCTTTCTACCAGGGCCCTAGTGTTTCCCTACTCCCTAATATAAGGATAACAATGGATACAATGCAATAATGATTCTGTAACAATGTATCAGTCACATGTGTTGAACAGGACTATAAAAACAACCCCAAGCCTGTGCAACCCCCCCACCCCCCCCCCCCCCTTCCCAGGCTCCTTTCTACCAGGGCCCCAGTGTTTTTCCTCTGGGACTCTCTATAAATATAGGGTAACAATGGATACAATGCAATTATATTTCTGTAACAATGTATCAGTTACATGTGTTGATCAGGAATGGAAAAAAACAACATGTTCCCCTTTAAAGGGGTACTTTTTTTTTTTTTTTTTTTTTTTTTTTAATGAACTGGTGCCAGAAAGTTAAACAGATTTGTAAATTACTTCTATTTAGAAATCTTATTCCTTCCAGTACTTATTAGCTGCTGAATACTACAGTTTTCTGTCTGACCACAGTGCTCTCTGCTGACACCTCTGTCCATGTCAAGAACTGTCCAGAGCAGGATAGGTTTGTTATGGGGATTTGTTCCTGTTCTGGACAGTTCCTGACATGGACAGTGGTGTCAGCAGAGAGCACTGTGGTCAGACAGAAATTAAATTAAAAGAGAAAAGAACTTCCTCTGGAGCATACAGCTGCTGATAAGTACTTGAAGGATTAAGATTTTTAAATCAAAGTAATTTACAAATCTGATTAATTTTCTGCCACCAGTTGATTTAAAAAAATGTGTTTTCCACCGGAGTACCCCTTTAAAATAGCGCCACCCTTGTCTTCAGGTTGTGTGTGGTATTACTATGAGAGCTATAGTTTTGTAACATCTGGGGGCCACAGTTTGGAGACCCCTGCAACATATGTAACACCTTCCCCCTTTTTAAGTAGTAGGGGCCTCTTTGGGCTCCTGGGTATACAGGGGCCCCAAGCCTGTGCAACCCCCCTTCCCAGGCTCCTTTCTACCAGGTCCCTAGTGTTTTTCCTCTGGGACTCTCTATAAATATAGGGTAACCACAGATACAATGCAATAATATTGCTGTAACAATGTATCGGTCACACGTATTGATCAGGAATAGAAAAAAACTACATGTTGTTCCCTTGAAAATAGCGCCACCCCTGTCTTCAGGTTGTGTGTGATATTACTATGAGAGTTATAGTTTTGTACTATCTGGGGGCCACAGTCTGGAGACCCCTGCTCCAGAACACATAGACTCCCTGCCCCTAATGCAATATTAGGAACACCCTTCCCCTCTTTACGTAGTAGGGGCCCCTGAGTATACAGGGGCCCCAAGCCTGTGTATCCCCTCCAGCTCCTCTCTAGCAGGTCCCTAGTATTCCCCTTCTGGGACTCTCTATAAATACAAGGATAACAATGGATACAATGTAATAATATTAGTGTAACAATGTATCGGTCACATGCATTTCCTCTTCTTTAAGTAAACGTTTCCTCTCTCCTCCCTCCTTCTCTCTCTGGTAACTTTGTATGTTTTCCACCCCCTTTAGTTCCATGTGACCCTTTGTGGAATTTTTGTGAATGAAGCTCTATGGCTGCGAGGGCCTGGAGGCATATCTAGGCTGAGAGTCTATGAATAAACACATCAATCAGATTAGAAAAACACGCCACCCCATTGGCTGAGCCGCCCAGGCAGACTGGACACAATCCAAACCCCGCCAGGGTTACCAGGGCAACCAATCCTGCTCAGGCCGCTCCAGACGCTCGCTCTCTGCAAACTGTTGCTCACATTACAAGGAAGGCAGGAGCCTGGATACTTAATATATCCCCTTTTTCGGAAAAAGCACCGAGCGAGCTCGAGAAAATTGTCATAATATGTTCTGTATTGCTATGGCGCCAACCTTGTCCACAGCGCATGACATGCATGCAAAAAGAAACAGCTAGATACAGTGTAACAGAAGAAAAGAGGACCCTGCCCCCATGTATACATATATACACACTGATCAGCCATAACATTAAAATCAACCGCTTAATATTGTGCTGGTCCCCTGTCAGGGTTCTGTAATCTGACCCCATAGCCTGCGCTGTGACCCCTGAGGCCCAGACCCCATAGCTCTGTGATATGACCCCATAGCCCTCTGCTGTGACACCTGAGGCCTAAACCCCATATTTCTGTGATGTGATCCCATAGCCCGGACCTCATAGTCCTGCACTGTGACCCCTGAGGCCCAGGCCCCATAGCCCTATGATGTGATGCCATAGCCCGGACCCCATAACCCTGCGATGTGAGCCCTGAGGCCCAAACCTCCTAGCTGTCATGTGACACCATAGCCCAGAGCCAAAGTCCTGTGATGGGACCCCATAGCCCGGACCCCATAGCCCTGTGATGTGATCTCATAGCTCTGTGATTTGACCACCTAGCTCGAATCCCATAGCCCTGTGCTGTGACCCCTTAGGCCCAGACCCAATAGCCCTATGATGTGACCCCATAGCCTTGTGCTGTGATACCTGAGGCCTAAACCCCATAGCCCTATGATGTGATCCAATAGCCTGGACCCTATAGGCCTGCGATGTGACCCCTGAGGCCCAGACCTTATAGCTGTGTCATGTGACCCCATAGCCCAGACCCATAAGCCCTGTGATGTAACCCCTTAGCTCGAATCTCATAGCCCTGTGCTGTGACTCCATATTCCGGACCTCATAGCCCTGTGCTGTGACCTCTGACTGAAATCATGCATGCCAGCGACCTGTGCAGAACCGGGTACTGCCCCCGGTGCCCCCACATGGAGGAAACATCTTTACACGTGTTTTGGCAGTGCCCCTTTGCACTGGACACCCTGGAACACGAACTCAGAGACTCTGTACCCAGGAACTGCCTATCGTACCATTCGGTGGTTTACGGTCTGTTCCCTGGGACCCACGACATGGAGGCCATCCAGGAGGCCTGGTGCCTTATGAACTGTTTTAAGGATGCTCTGTGGCTTGCCAGGAACCACCTTGTGATCAACAGGGAGAATATGTCCGTCTGGTACTGCCGCAGGTTCATTCGTAGCCTGCTGAAAGACTATTCCATCTTGGACAGCCTGGCCGTCGATGAAGGAGAGGAGTGAAGACCCCTCTCCTTCCCCCATGTCCCCCTGAAGTTACAGCCCATGACTTGGGCCCTGTGTTCCGCCTACTCCCTATCCCACATAATTGCCCACTCCCCCATGCCCCCAGCCCTGCCCCATAGCCCACGCCCCTACCCTGATCATAGATTGTTTTGTTTGATTTTCTCGATTTCTTGTGCTTTTCTCTTACAGGATTGAGCGGAGTGTTAGAGTAGCATGTGGTACGGTGTATAGCTCAGGGAACTGTTGCTGTGTATTGTACTTTCATGCTTTGTTTAATTGTAATATATTGTATAACTTGTAATGACTGAACGATCAATAAAGCTCTTTCACTAACAGACCCTATAATCTAGCCTTTACCTCTACACACATCAAGCCCATGAGTTTGGTTGTCCTTTCTTGGACACTTTCGGTAGTTAGAGACCTACCAAAAGTGTCCACAAGCCATCCTGGAGATGTTCTGATCCAGTTGTCACATCAGTATTCGGCCCTGATCACAGTCGCCCATTTTCCGGCATGTAACATCACTTTTCACTCGCTACTTGTCATACCGCACCCTGTCAGGCACCATTGTCGCCAAAATATTATAAAGGCCCCTACCTTGGTGGACACGTCTCCCCATCACATATGTGATCAGTAGCAAAAGATAGAACTGTATGATTAATGACCTTGGTGTCCAAACTGTGGACCCCCAGCTGTTGCAAAACTACAACTGTCAGCATGCCCGGACAGCCGTTGGCTCTCCGGGCATGCTGGGAGATGTAGTTTTGCAACAGATAACATATAAAATTAAGGAGGTAATAAGCGACAGGGGAGCCTTCAACCCCCCGGCTCATATGCACGTCCACATGAAATTTCTTCTGTATTTTGTCAGAGATTAAACTATAGTTTGCTCCTTTTGTAACACAAAATTCAAATCCAGTCATGTGACCTAGAAAATAAATAGAACATGTGTTCTAAACTTCAACCCAATGACACCAATACAGATGGAGTGTTCCTGAAGCCATTGCAAAACTATAATTCCCATCATGTCCGGACAGGTAAAAAGCAGGTAGGGGCAGGTTTTTGGACACTGCTTTAGAATGTGAATTAGTACAGATATAATATAGGGACTTTTAAATGGCTTCCAGATGTTGCAAAATTACAACTCCCAGGATACCGGGCAAGCTGGGAGTTGTAGTTTTGCATCGTCTGGAGGCGTCCTTGTTGGGAAACACTGTTTTAGAGACACGTCAAAGGTTTTGCTCGGTCGACCAACTGCTACAACAAGTCAGATGAAGGGCAAGCTAAGCGCACCTTTGACTGTCCGGCATGCTGGGAGTTGTAGTTTTGCAACAGCTGGAGGCACCCTGGTTAGGAAACACTGGGTTGGGGGGATTCTGCTCTTTAAGTTCTCAGAGTCTAATGAAAGTTGCAGTTTTGCAGCAGCTTGAGAGATAGAAGATGGGGAAAGCTGACCTTTGCATTGTTGGGGCATGATGGGAGTTGTACTTTTGTAACAGCTGGAGCACAGGTTGGTGAAATACTGTTCTATAGGCTTTCAGGACATAATGGGAGTTGGGGTTTTGCAACAGATGCAGAGCCACAGGATAGGGGTTGCTGCTCTATAGGTCCTCAGAGCACGATGAGAGTTGTAGTTTGAAACAGCAGAAGAGCCACATGTTAGGGAAAGCTGGGTTGTTGAAGCATGATGGGAGTTGCACTTCTGTAACAGCTAGAGGGGCACTGGGTGGTGGAATACTGTTCTATAGGCTTTCAGGGCATGATGGGAGTTGCACTTCTGTAACAGCTAGATATGAAGAGCCTAAGGTTGGAGAAAACTAATCTGTGGGTTGTTTGTGCACGATGAGAGTTGTAGTTTGTAACAGTAGGGGAGCTATGGATTGGGAAACACTGACACTGGTGCTGGATGAGCAAAAATTCTATATATCCAAACAATATATCTATCTCATATCTATCTATCTATCTATCTATCTATCTATATGTCAGTGTTTCCCAACCAGGGTGCCTCCAGATGTTGCAAAACCACAGCTCCCAGCAGTTGTAGGAAGTTGTAGTTTTGCAACACCTGGAGGCACCCTGGTTGGGAAACACTGCTATATATATATATATATATATATATATATATATATATATATATACTCCCATCATTTTCATTTTTATTGCAATCAACCCCCCCCCCCTCCCCCCCCCCCCCCCATCCAAATATATGGCATTATATTGGAAAGAGGTTCCGGATTATCAGATTCTCCAGAAGAACAAACTGGAGGTCGCCCGTACCGACTGCAAACGGGTCACGTGCCACCTGCAGAACCTGCACAATCCCCGGGACACTTCCAGCTCCGTGTGTTTTTTTTTGTTTTGTTTTTTCGTAAGTTATTAAAAGTGAAGTAGTTAAAAAAAAAAAAAAAAAAACACAAAATCATTTCCGAATTTCACTGCTAAGGGTGAAGAAAGGTCAGAGGGGCAGATCCCCCCGGGGGAGGAGGGGCAGGGGGCATTGTTTCCTTATCAGGGGGGGGGGGGGGGGGGGAGCTTGATTGACAGTCAGAAATCTGATCCTGTGAAAGAGACAGAAAGCAAATGGGAGGGAGAGATGTGAGTAGTTTGGATAGGAGGCCCCTGGAGGAGAAGCCGAGGAAAAACCGCACAATCCAGCTCTGTCAGTGGAGCTGCAGCCTGCACGGGGGAAGTGCCGGCAACACACAAAAAACAACAACTCATTAATGGTTTTTAGCACATTTTGCCAGGAGTTTGGTGCCGGCAGTCGCCATCAGGTGGGTGTTTTTTGCAACAACTTTTGTCTTTCCCTTTGCATGTAAAAGCTTCATCGAGAATTCTCCATGGATCCTCTGCAGATCATCCTGATCCTGATCGCCATTACTAGTTACACTGCACGTTAGCGAAGCAGTGATAGCAGAAACCCCGGGGGAAGATAATGAGGGGGAAAGGCGGTGCAGCCACCCGACCCCCGACCCGACCACCCGACCCCAGCCTCGCCAGGGTCGGATCGTTCGCTGTTTGCCCTGCTCTTCTTGTTGTTGTTGATTCTGCTTCTTCTTCTCCTTCTTCTTCTTCTTCCTCTCCCCCCTCCAGCTGAAGCCACAGCCTCTCATGCAAATGCAGCTGAGTGCTGAGGAGGGATTTTTATGAATGGGACTGTGAAGGTTAATTATCTATGCAAATACTGAGCCTCTCATTCATGACTTGGGCTCTGAGCTTTTTTTTTTTCTTCTTCTCCTAAAGCCATTTTGTTTTTTTTGTTTTTTTTTTTCTTCCCTCTTTTGCAGCTCAGAGATCCTGAGGAAATCACCAAGATAAATGCAGGCGACACTTTGTGACTTAAGATTGGTGTAAATATATTCTTCCCCGCCGCCACAAGGATGGATGGATTTTATGATCAGCAAGTGCCTTACCTGGTTCCCAATGTGAGTGGCTTCAATGAGACTCTTAGAAGTTTAGACTAAACTTATGTTGCACTTCTTACTCGACACTCTCCCCCTTTATTCTTTCATCTTGTTTCTTCTTCTTCATAACATTCCATGTTTGACTCTTGTAATACCGACCCTATAGGTTTCATTTAGTTTGTGGTTGTTTTCATATGTGTTTCCATTATGTTGCACTGATAGAAAATAGGAACCTTACAATAGACATCAACCTTGCATTACTTTGCTACATGTTATCCTTGGTTTCCTATAGCGCAGTGGTCTACAACCTGCGGCCCTCCAGATGTTACAAAGCTACAACTCCCAGCATGCCCACGCAGCCATTGGCTGTCTGGGCATGCTGAGAGATGTAGTTTTGCAACAGTTAACATATAAAATTAAGGAGGTAATAAACGACAGGGGAGCCTTCAACCCCCCGGCTCATATGCAATTTCATATTCAA
Source organism: Hyla sarda (assembly GCF_029499605.1). NCBI lineage: Eukaryota > Metazoa > Chordata > Amphibia > Anura > Hylidae > Hyla > Hyla sarda. Next base: position 14,909,974 of record NC_079193.1, read on the forward strand.
TTTCTTCTCTATTTTGTCAGAGATTAGACTGGGGCATGCTGGGAGTTGTAGTTTTGCAACATCTGGAGGTCCGCAGGTTGGAGACCACTGCTATAGAATATACATAACATATCAACCTCACAATGAGCAACAGTAGGGCCTGTATTTAGTGCTGGGGTCTTGCATTACTTTGATACATTTTATCCTTAGTTTCCTAAAGAAGACATTCAACATACAAACTGATAGGACCTGTATATAGTGTTGGGGTCTTGCATTACTTTGATACATTTTATCCTTAGTTTCTTAAAGAAGACCTTCAACATACAAACCGATAGGACCTGTTTATAGTGTTGGGGTCTTGCCTTATATTGATACACGTTATCCTCGGTTTCCTATAGAAAATATATATATCATTAGCACCAATAGGACCTGTATATAGTGTTGGGATCTTGCATTACTTTGATAGATTTTATTTTTAGTTTCCTATAGAAGACATTTAACATACAAACCGATAGGACCTGTATATAGTGTTGGGATCTTGCATTACTTTGATAGATTTTATTTTTAGTTTCCTATAGAAGACATTTAACATACAAACCGATAGGACCTGTATAGAGTGTTGGGGTCTTGCATTACGTTGGGGTCCTCGGTTTCCTATAGAACAGTGGTCTTCAACCTGCGGACCTCCAGATGTTGCAAAACTACGACTCCCAGCATGCCAGGACAGCCAACGGCTGTCCGGGCATGCTGGGAGTTGTAGTTTTGCATCATCTGGAGGTCCGCAGGTTGAAGACCTCTGCTATAGAAGATATATAACATAAACACCAATAGGGTCTGCATATAGTGTTAGTGTCTTGCATTACTTTGATACATGTTTTCCTTAGTTACCCATAAGATTTATTACTTCTGAACCTCTAGGACCTGTATATAGGTATATTGCATTACTTTGATACATGTTATGCTCAGTTTCCTTTAGAGTTTATATAACATGGGAAACTCACAACAAGCGCCAACAGGATTTATATAGTGTTAGGGTTTGGCATTACACTGCTACATGTTATCCTTAGTTTCCTGTAGGATTTAACCTCACAACAGGCACCAATAGGACCTGCATATAATGTTGGGGTCTTGTATTACTTGGCTACATGTTACCCTCAGTTTCCAGTGTTGCACTTATGGTTCCTTGCAAGACGTTCCAGTAGGACGTGTATATAGCAGAGAAGTCGTGCCATACTTTGATACATGTTGTATTTTGTTTTCTAGGAAGTTTATTTAACTTAGTGTTCAGGTCTTGCGATACTTGGCTACAGCCTATCTTTCATATTGAACTCACACCTGCTAACATCCTATGTGAATCTCCTATGCTGTTATAGCCCCAGTGAAGGGTTAATCTGTGCGATTATAAGTATCTGTGTTGCACTGCCCCCCCCCCCCCCCCGATAGGAAGTTAATCTAGTTTATATTTATCGTTATAATGTTGCAAAAGTAGAAACAAGAGGTTGGTTGTGCAACAGTATTGCAGTGTTTATGTTTATTATTTACATTGTTTGAAAAGTGTAAACGAGAGTTTAATATAGTGTAACAGTGTTATAATATGTATCTTTATAGATGCTACAATGTTGCAAAAGCCCCCAGCAGGCTTCTATCTCTCTATATCAGTGGTCTTCAACTTGCGGACCTCCAGATGTTGCAAAACTACAACTCCCAGCATGCCCGGACAGCCAACGGCTGTCTGGGCATGCTGGGAGTTGTAGTTTTGCAACATCCGGAGGTCCACAGGTCCACAGACCCTATTGGTGTTTATGTTATATATCTTCTATAGCAGAGGTCTTCAACCTGCGGACCTCCAGATGTTGCAAAACTACAACTCCCATGCTGGGGGTCTACAGGTTGGAGACCACTGCTCGATATAGTCTGACTCTATAATGTGGCTATTTCTGTTCTTATAGCTTGCTGAGTGTTTAAGCTCCTTCTTCTTCTTCTCCTCCTTCTTCTCTTTCTTCTTCTCCTTCTTTTTCTTCTCCTTCTTCTCCTTCTTCTCCTTCTCCTTCTTCTTCTCCTTTTTCTTCTTCTCCTTCTTCTTCTCCTTCTCCTTTTCTTCTCCTTCTTCTTCTCCTTTTTCTTCTCCATCTCCTTCTCCTTTTTCTTCTTCTCCTTCTCCTTTTTCTTCTTCTCCTTTTTCTTCTTCTCCTTCTTCTTCTTCTCCTTCTTCTCCTTCTTCTCCTTCTTTTTCTTCTTCTCCTTCTTTTTCTTCTTCTCCTTCTTCTTTTTCTTCTCCTTCTTCTTCTTTTTATTCTTCTCCTTCTTCTTCTTTTTCTCCTTCTTTTTCTTCTTTTTCTCCTTCTCCTTCTCCTTTTTCTTCTTCTCCTTTTTCTTCTTCTCCTTTTTCTTCTTCTCCTTTTTCTTCTTCTCCTTCTCCTTTTTCTTCTTCTCCTTCTCCTTTTTCTTCTTCTCCTTCTTCTCTTTCTTCTTTTTCTTCTTCTCCTCACTGTTGAGCTGACTCGGTCTCAGACTCTGATTCTTGCTGTTTTTAGAATCAAAGTGGGACAATCTGCAATGAGAGAACCACGAATAGCAGGAAAAGAAAGTTTTTAAATAGAGACCTGGCTCATGACTCAGAAGGTGAGAGCTGCGAGATGTGCAAGGCTTTGGGGTGGATTATATATATAGTCATTGGCTGCTTATGGCCCATTATATTGAATATAACTTCACATGCCTCTCTAATATTGACTATTGCACGGTATCTGCATCCATATAGTATGTAACATAGATACATTATACTTGATGCCTTTGTGGTGGTGCTTGTTCTTTTTTTTTTTTTTTCCCCTTGCATCGCACATGGTCCAGACCTTCTTATGGTCCATAGTATGTTTTTACCATATAGGCGCAGTGTTGTAACACAACCTATACACAGGGACACTGAGCTCAATGGGATCTAGGGTGCAGAGGTCCCTATAACTTTCCCATAGAGGACCATACACATAGTGACAGGCTGAAAAAAAAAATGTTGAAAATCTTTCTCTTTAGATACACTTTGGGATATGTAACGGATTAAAATGCAACCATTGAACTTTATCTACAGAGCTTTTTCAAGATCTGAGTCAGTTGCAGGAGACGTGGCTTGCAGAAGGTAAGAAAGAATTTTTTCTCTAAAAAAACCAAAATGCATGTTAGTCCCCCCTACATTATGGATGGGGGGGGGGGAGAGGAGGGAGAAGGACAAAAAAAAAGTCTTGAACTTGCTGTCTTAATGTTCAGCCCAATTAATTGAGCTTTAAAAGAGCCACCTCATGTGTCATGCATACATTAGAGAGACTGATGAGTTTGTCTTTGGGGACTCGGGGGCTGCTCTACCCAGTGTCATCACAAATTACCAGGAGAAATTGCTTCCAGCTCACAATCACATCTGCTTTTGGCAAGAACTAATGCAGCAAGACTTGGAAGTTCTGAGCCTCTCTTCAGGTTTTTAATTGCAATTGATCAGGTTTATATCAGTGCACCTCCAGAGACTGTATACAGCCAGAACAGGGCTCGCTCTTGTCTTCTGAGCAGCACACATGACTCTTTGGTGTTCTGGAAGAGCAGCTTTCTGATGGCAGAGATTGGTATCCCTGAGTTTAGGAGGACGGGATGCTTCAAGAATTGAGTGCCAGTGTCTTCTTCCCCCCTTGCGCCCAGCATAGGACACTAGGTGTGTATCCATGGATTTTTGGAAACTAATACGTTAAATTTTATTTGATACATTTTATTTTATTTAGTTGTTTTTTTTATTTCTGTTTTATACACAATATTTTACCTTTCACACTTTCTATTATTTTCTTCTATTTTTGTTCTACTTTTATCATTTTTTCCATGTTTCTTTAAAAATGACCAGATAGACATTTTATCGACGATTTATTTATTATGTGTAGAGAGTCTGTACTCCTATGTGACAAGTCATCGTATCTGTTAGCACTTTGTTGGATTTTAGAGCTTTTTTATGTGTGTGTGTGCGTTTTTGATACATTGTTTCCTGATCTGAGTTTTGTCAGTTCTGTGTGGAGGGTATATCGACGATTTAACATGCATTTATCCACATTTATAGTGTGTGTGTGTTGTATAGATCATAGGAACTTTGACATTTTTTTATGCTGATATTGACTGATCCTTTTAACTTTTAATTTGACAAATTATTATTTTTTTTACTTTATTTATTTATTTATTTATTTTTGCAATTTTTATAGAGCGAGACAGAAGCTTTTATTAGTGTTCGGATCCATTGAAAAGTTACTTTAGATCTTATTTAATGCCCTTGCTTTGGTGGGTTGTGAAATTTAGAAATTTCAGGAAAAACTTCCTGGAATTCCTTTTTTATTAATTTTTTTTATTTTTTCTTTCTTTTTTTTTACTTACATTTTTCTTTCTGTAAAAGTTTCACATGATGGTACTAAAAAGTGCTTCTAAAACAACAAAAAACAAAAAAAAAAAAATACTCCTGCCTCTATGTCTATCCTGACTTATTATTATTGTATTTTGTGGCTTGGTTCATATAGGATGCTTTTACTATGATTTCCACCGGTACGCCTTCACATAGGATGACTTGTCAGGCAGATGATTCACAAATGTAGTCAAAACGCCAGGTGTAGACTTTACCTGTCGGGACAAGTTGTGTCGTGGAGGGGAATATTTGTGTGTCTCGGAGGCTGGAGCTTTTCTACACCATCGTAATTATTATTATTATTATTATTATCATCGTTATTATTATATCATTATTTCCTCTTGGCATGTACATTCTCCTTTGTTGTTGAGCCTGACAGTATAATCACTATGTTATACCTAGATATTATATAGAAGTAGATTTATAATTGTTATAATGAGATATATAGCAGCTGGCACTTTCTTTTATGTCGTTTTCAGTTTTAAGATTTTTATTTTTATGTATTTATTCATTTCTTTTTAATTATGATAATTTATTTAAACTTTTTAAATTCTAGTTACCTCCTTAAACACTAGAGCGTTTTTTTGTTGTTCTTTTTGCATGTTGCAACCATGCTTAACAACATTGGGACATTGGAGGCATCTAATATAAGTATTGCGGAATTTGATAGGGACGCATGACTATGATGGTCCTTGAAGAGCTAGTTGTAGACATCATCTCCATATATTGGTCTCAGTGCATGTTTCCAATTGGTCTCCAAACTGTGGACCTCCAGGTGTTGCAAAACTACGACTCCCAGCATGCCCGGACAGCCAACGGCTGTCCGGGCATGCTGGGAATTGTAGTTTTGCAACAGCTGGAGGTCCACAGTTTGGAGACCACTGCTATTGACTATATAACATAGGACTAAATTTCGACGTCATGGCTTAACCGCTGTCCGGGCATGCTGGGAGTTGTAGTTTAGCAACAGCTGGAGGTCCACAGTTTGGAGACCACTGCTATTGACTATATAACATGGGACTAAATTAAGATGTCATGCCTTAACCGCTGTCCAGGCATGCTGGGAGTTGTAGTTTAGCAACAGCTGGAGGTCCACAGTTTGGAGACCACGGCTATTGACTATATAATATAGGACTAAATTAAGACGTCATGCCTTAACTGCTGTCTGGGCATGCTGGGAGTTGTAGTCTAGCAACAGCTGGAGGTCCACCGTTTGAAGACCACTGCTGTTGACTATACCATAGGACTAAATGTAAGATGTCATGCCTTAACCGCTGTCCAGGCATGCTGAGAGTTGTAGTCTAGCAACAGCTGGAGGTCCACAGTTTGGAGACCACGGCTATTGACTATATAACATAGGACTAAATTAAGATGTCATGCCTTAACTGCTGTCTGGGCATGCTGGGAGTTGTAGTCTAGCAACAGCTGGAGGTCCACAGTTTGGAGACCACTGCTATTGACTATATAACATAGGACTAAATTAAGACATCGTGCCTTAACTGCTGTCCGGGCATGCTCGGAGTTGTAGTTTTGCAACAGCTGGAGGCCTACAGTTTAGGGACCACGGCTATTGACTATATAACATAGGACTAAATTAAGATGTCATGCCTTAACCGCTGTCCGGGCATGCTGGGAGTTGTAGTTTAGCAACAGCTGGAGGTCCACCGTTTGGAGATCACGGCTGTTGACTATACCATAGGACTAAATGTAAGATGTCATGCCATAACCGCTGTCTTGGCATGCTGGGAGTTGTAGTTTAGCAACAGCTGGAGGTCCACAGTTTGGAGACCACAGCTATTGACTATATAACATAGGACTAAATTAAAACGTCATGCCTTAACTGCTGTCCGGGCATGCTGGGAGTTGTAGTTTAGCAACAGCTGGAGGTCCACAGTTTGGAGACCACTGCTATTGACTATAAAACATAGGACTAAATTAAGACGTCATGCCTTAACTGCTGTCCGGGCATGCTGGGAGTTGTAGTTTAGCAACAGCTGGAGGTCCACAGTTTGGAGACCACTGCTATTGACTATAAAACATAGGACTAAATTAAGACGTCATGCCTTTACGGCTGACTGGGCATGCTGGGAGTTGTAGTTCTGCAACATCTGGAGGTCCACCGTTTGAAGACCACTGCTGTTGACCATACCATAGGACTAAATGTAAGATGTCATGCCATAACCGCTGTCTGGGCATGCTGGGAGTTGTAGTTCTGCAACATGTAGAGGTCCGATTGTCGCCAATTTTAAGAGCCATGAGCCTGACTAAGTGCTACGTAGAGTTAAACCTCTCTCTAATATCATTAGGGGTTTTTTTGCCATCCGATACGGAATTCGATACAGTCATATCCTGGTTAACCCATCCCATGCCCTATAGACCGAGACCATCATCTTCTGATTTCCAT